>NC_142167.1:55797011-55909881 GCF_029865625.1 Vigna umbellata | reverse complement strand
TCAAGATAAGTAATTACTTAAATCAGCTCAACACAAAGAATTCAGTCAAGATGCACACATGCTTTAGTGTTCACATAATCACATAGTATCCAACAAATGTTATTCTCATGAATGATCAATCTACTAAGCAAAGATGTTCTTATGTGTTCATGGAATATATCCTCACTAGATAAAGTGTTTCACTCAAACACACAAGTGTATAGGAGGTATTCACTCAAACATGTGCTCATGGACTCTTTCCTCACCAGATAAAGTGTTTCACTCAAACACACAAGTGTATAAGAGGTCATTCCTTCACTCTACTATCACAATGTCACATGAATTAACTTTACCTTTCATTTAACCACAATCAAATACATTTACAAGAAAGTATCATCATAAGGACTTTTCTATGGCTTATAATGTGGCTGGGCTAACAAGAAAATTGGTTTTTCTGGATCACAAAATCCTTGAGTTAAGTGAATCATCTAAACACAACCATTCTTCCTTCTTCCCAACTTTCTTTGGCATTGAGCCTTTCTCTTTTTCTTTCTTTTCCTTTGTATTTTTCTTTTCACATGCTTAGCTCAATGCTTTTCATATTCCCTTTTTAAACCTCCCAATAACCCCAAACTTGAACATTTATCAATACCACAAAATATTTTCAACTCAACTCAAGGTAAAGCTTTTCAAAAAGGGTTTTCTAACATGTTCAAAGCTAAGGGTTCAAAGGATAGAACACATTGTGCTCTATTTTATTGGGTTAAAATCATGCATTTGGCTAATAAAGGGTTACCAACAAATGGCCTTGATCATATGATACATACAAGCAAGTGATTCAACCATAGGAACCTGGGCAAAGTCATTCATGCTTTCAAAGTAATAACACTCATTCACTAAAACTCTGGAGTTCAAAACCTCACATATAGGCTCATTCAACATTCCACATACACATCCTACTTAACATCATAATCACAATCACAACATCATGCGTTTGTTCACATAGCTAGTGAACAACCACCTGTATATCAGCATATAATGCACAATCTCAACATCAATCAATATCCAAGCATCATCAAGCAATACTCATCATGCATAAATCACAAGCAAACCATCATAGCAAATAAAGTTTCAAACTGAGTACATCACACCCTATTCTAATAATAGAAGCAAATAAGTAAAAGAGTTTAGAACATTGGGATGTCTCCCAGTAAGCGCTTTTTTAACGTCACAAGCCTGACCCAATAAGCTCAAGGATCAACCAACTTCATCACTGTGGACAAACACTCCACTTCTCCTCCCAGATAATGCTTGAGACGTTGACCATTCACTACCCAGCTTCTTTATGGATCACTAGCAGCTGGATCAACCAATTCAATTGCTCCATGCGGACACACACTTTTCACTATGAATGGTCCTGATCGTTTTGAATTCAACTTTCCAGGAAAAAGCTTCAATCGTGAATTGAACAATAGTATTTACTGCCCTAGATTAAAGACTTTTTTAATCAACTTCCTATCATGATAGAAGTTTACCTTTTCTTTGTAATTCCTAGATGAATCATATGCATGCAACCGCATCTCTTCAAGCTCCAGCATCTGCCTTCTGCGCTTGAGCTGAGTTTCAGAAGGATCAAAATTCAAATATTTAAGAGCCCACAAAGCTTTATGCTTCATCTCCATTGGCAAATGCCATACTTTCCCATAGACTAGCTGATAAGGTGATAAACCCATTGATGTCTTCATTACAGTCCTATATGCCTAGAGAGCATTATCCAGTTTCTATGACCAGTCCTTTCTTGATGCAGCAACTGTTTTCTCCAAAATCCTCTTGATCTCTTTGTTAGACACCTCAGCCTTCCCATTGGTATGTGGGTGATAAGGTGCAGCTACCTTATGTCTCACACCATAATGTTTGAGTACTTTTGCCAGTTGATAATTACAGAAATGAGATCCTCCATCACTAATAAGTACTCTTAGAGTTCTAAAACGTGAGAAGATCTGCCTCTTTAGAAATTTAATCACAGTGTTGGCATCATTCTTGGGACACGCCAATGCTTCCACCCATTTACTCACATAGTCCACAGCCACCAATATATATTCATTATTGAAAGATGGTGGAAAGGGTCCTACAAAATCAATACCCCAGCAATCAAAGACTTCAACCTCTAGAATGCCCTGTAATGGCATGTCATGACTTCTTGAAATAGTCTCAATTCTCTGACATTTATCACAATTTCTGGCAACTAAGGGGAACATCTCCTCCTACCCTAGAAGCTAGATTCTTAAGGGGAGGTTTTCTATCCTCTCACTTTTCTCCATTTATATTTGAATTTTCCAAATTTCACTTTTCTTTCAAAGAATTAGCCACTCAATCTTTAAAAATGTTATCACTTACAACACATGCAAAGTCACAACTCGGGTTATGGTTACCTTTATGGTTACCAATAACTCAAGATACAAATAAAATTTCAAATGAAGAAAGGTTTCTTTCTTATATTAAAATTAAAAATTTCAAAATTAGGAAACCTTCTTCTACACATATTCTTTTATATATCTTATTGGGTCAAAGAAAACTAATTAGAGATATGTTTGATGCTTATTGTAGATGGATATTTGACCCAAGAGGAACCCTTGTGAAGCCAACAAAAATAAGTCTTCAGAAGCACCATCAGATTTGAGGACAAATCCTTTCCAAGGGGGAGGGGATGATAGACGGGGCCCAAGCCCAATTAGTTTAGTGTAGTATTTCTTTTACTTTTATTAAAGCATGAGTAAAAGGTGTTAGGCATGTGCTATATAGGAGGGACTTTTAGTCCTATATATAGATATGTCACCACCTTTTGTAAGACACTTTTGAGAATAATGAATTAAACTTTCTGTAGAGAGAACTCCAGAATTTAATTCCCTTGAAAGTCAAGCTAGAGAATCCCAAAAGATCTCCTCTAGCCACCTTCCATTCACGCTTCATCTTTCATTTTCCATTTACACTTCAGAACTCTCTTACCTCCACGTAACCATTTGTTTCTCCACTCTGCCTCAACTGTGTGGATTGCTTACGCCATCGCTGCCACACAAGCTTATTCCTCGCGAGTTTCCTTCAGCACAACACTACATCTTCATTTCACGAAGTCTTCATCTACTTCACTCTCGAGAGAGAGCTCTTACACCACAAGCCACATTGTCACCGTAGAACCTCACCTTTCTCGCCGATTAAAATCACTTTTCCACCGTTCAAATCCACTTCCGCATCAAACCTTATGTTTTCAACCGAACAATCCTCGAATCTATGGATTGTTCATCATTGTTCCTCTTCGACTCCAAAACCTAGTGTTCTTGAGGAAATCTGTTTCTTCCGCTGCTTCCCGGTTCTTCAGCTCGATCAACTCCAAATTTCACGTCGTCTCCCAATGCAGCTCAAGCCTTCAGCTATCATAAGGTGAGTCATGACAGTGCCAGAGAATTCCTTCTGCTTCTTCATTTCTCACTAATAACAGTTGAAAAACTATTATTTTTATGCTTAAAATTGATATCAAAAGCAACCTTTAAGATTTAGAAACTAGCTTGGAATCATGCTTTTGCTTATGTTTTTGGAAATAAGAGAGTTGGACAGGTTTTATGCTTGATTTCCTTGTTTTTGCAGGTTTTAAGATGAATTTGATGAAAGAAGTGAAGTGGGACAGAGATGGAATCAAAAAAGGACACAAAAAGTGCAAAAGAAGAGAAGCCGCAAGTACCGCTCAGCGTCGATTACTACTGAGCGGCACTTCCAAGGACCCGATGGCACCGCTGAGGGGCAAACTTGCCACTGAGGGGCAACATTGAAGTCACGCACTTTCCGCTGAGCGGTATTTACCGCTGAGCGCCACTTTTCTGGGCTTAGGCCTACTTTTCTGTAATTTTTAGAATATTATATAAGGTTTTAGTTAACCTAGGTCAGTCATCTTTAGGAGGGACGAAGTAGAAACACACTATTTCACCCCTTGGAAGAGGATTTTGGATGCTAAGGCTCCCTTCTCACCTTTCTAGGGTTCTATCCTTCACTTTTTCATTGTATTTCATCTAGGTTCACCATGAATATGGTGAACTAAACTTATTTTGTTGTTGGGGAATCAATGTAAATCCTTTGAAACTCTCATGTAATGGAATTTGTTCTTCAAGATCTTTAATAAGATACATGCTTTCTTTCATTAATAGTTAGGGTTTTTCCTCTTTGCTCAAAGCATGCATTGTTTAACTCATTCAATGTCATGATCATTGGTTTTGTCGATATGGACACATACGGGAAAATCTAGATCTGGGGAATCTCTCCCAACAGTACTATAAACCTAGACATAGGAGTATGATGGTTGGTTACCTTTAAGCTTCTGCTCACTATAATGCATGATTAATTGCCAGGGAGACAAGACATTATAAACTAGTGATTATGATTAGGCTTTCTTCGCCGAGACATCGGGTTTAAGGTAATTTAGGGAGTGGCATTAACATTAATGAAAAGAAAGATGAATTCCTTAATACATGAGAGTGGATAGGATGAAATTGATAAACCCCAACAACATATTCATCCATATATTTCAATTCACGTGTTTTGTTTCTTCTTACCATTGATCAATCCATGCATACATATTTACTTTTGAGTATTTGCATTTAAATCTTAATCAATCGGTTTTACAAGTCTTAGCTAATCAATAAACCACACAACTGTCTAGGCCATGAGTCCTTTGGGAGAACGATACTTGGTCTTACCAAGTTTATTACTTGATACGATTCGGTTACACTTGTCGAGGGTTTAACAGTCACACACCGCCTCAGAAGATTATCTGCTCCAATTTTGAACAAATAAGGATCATCCCAGATAAATTGCTTGGAATCATGCACAATTTTCTTTCTTTGTTGCCAATTAAGATCGTTTGAAATTACTCCTGCAGCTTTAAAATATGTCATATCAGCAAACCACGACCTTTGTTGAATATACATGAGTGTTTCATCTGAAAAGACTCCCAAATTTTTGCTTTCTAGCTTGTAACCTCACTGTTAACCAACCATGATAAATGATCAGCAATCAAATTCTCACTCCTCTTCTTGTCACGGATTTCCACATCAAATTCTTGTAATAGAAGCACCCATCTGATCAAACGCGGCTTAGAATCTGGCTTTGTCAACAAGTACTTTATAGCTGCATGATCTGTGTAGATAATCACCTTAGACCCAATGAGATAAGGTCTAAATTTCTCCAACGCATACACTATAGCCAGAAACTCCTTTTCAGTAGTAGCATAATTCAACTGAGCATCATTCAAAACTTTGTTGGCATAATAGATTGTGTAAAACACCTTGTCTTTTCTCTGACCAAGCACGGCTCCTATTGCATAATCACTAGCATCACACATTAGTTCAAAATTCTGATTCCAATCTGGAGCTCCAATCACTAGAGCCGACACCAATTTTCTTTTCAAGATGTCAACTATTCTATTTGTGTGGTTATAGATTAGCTTTGATTTGATTTTTTTTTATTTTGTTTTGTTTTGTTTTAAAAGTGCTTTTTAGGGTTTTGTTTTCTTGTGTATGCAGGATACAATTAGAACTAGAAGCAAGAAAACCTCGGAACCTCTTCTTGAAGGATTGGACAAGAATAGAAGGAGGAGGAGAATTCGAACATCTAGAGAATTATTCCCTTCTCCAGAGACACTTTTACAACCTTCACCGCAAATATCTGACCAAAGAACTGAAGAGATGGCTGGTGAAAATAATGGCAAACGCACTCTGGCATATTACACAACAGTAGTTGGCCCTCATCATTTTAATAGCATTACAAGGCCGAGGGTCAATGCTACAAACATGGAAGTAAAGCCTATGTTGATAAAATTGGTGAAGAGCAACCAATTTAATGGATTGTCTCATGAAAATCCATATGAGCATCTGACAACTTTCAATGAGATTTGCAACACTGTAAAGATCAATGGAGTGTCGGATGATGCTATAAAGCTTAGTTTGTTTTCTTTCTCATTAGGAGACAATGCTAAGTTATGGTTGAATTCTTTCTCAAAAGATAGTTTTACCGAATGGGAAGATGTGGTTGCAAAGTTCTTGAACAAATACTTCCCACAATCTAAAATCAACAAAGGTAAACAAGAATTTTCTTCTTTCAGGCAGGGCATGGAGGAGACGTTAGGTCAAGCGTGGGATAGATATAAAAGCTTGTTGAGAAAGACGCCCACACATGGATTTGATGAAGCCACAGTAGTCATTCTTTTCCTTGGAGGTCTTGGTTCACAAACCAAATTGATGTTAGATGCCTCAGCTGGAGGTAATATCAAGTGCAAGACTCTAGAGGAAGTCTATGAATTGATTGACAACATGGCTACTAATGATAATAAGATGCATAATGAAAGAGGAGCTTCATCTCAACAGAAGAGAGTCCTATTGTTACAATCTAATGATGTTTTGGTTCTCAAGTCAATTTTCATCTTCCTATGCAACGAACAAAACCATATAATTTTACATTGTTTGGGAATGATGACCATCAGCTGCCAGTGCGACCTATCACGAAGGACAAATAGTTATTTAACTAAGTAATTAAGGAAACTATAATAATGAACTTTTACATATAACAATACCTACCTATCAATGTATGGCACAAGGTATACGTCTCTTTTTTACTCATCCATCCATGTTTGCAAATAATGTTGTCTGTTTTGAAGTGTGTTACCAGAAGGTTGAATGGTCTGAGGTTCAACAATTCCGTACATGGAAGACCGACCTTGGTCTACAACGATTGTGTCCATGTACCTAAATGATCAAAGTTAAGTTGTTAGAAACTATAGGAATCAAACAAAAAGACATATGGAAGACAAAATTAACTATCTTACATGCACCACAGTTGAATGATGGAAATATTCAACATCCTGTCTATGTTCGTTAAATCATCAGTTTAAGTTTTTAACTCTCACAAGGTTAGGCCATACCCATTCAAAAAATTTATTTTTCATAATTTGCTAAGACACGTGCATAGAAGTCTACATCATAAATTTGATAAAATTTCGGTAGCATTTCACATTGGTCTCCGAAATACACGAAATGAGAGTAGTCAACGATGACCACAATCAAATATGCATCCGGAGAACAGCACAAATACTAAACCAAAAGTTTATCAATCTTATCCATAGACTCCAACTTACATGTTATTGCAAATTATGAAAATTAATTTTCTCAAACTGTCCAATCGGACAATTCAAAATTTAACACAAATGATTAAAAGATTAATCGTTTGTGTTAAATTTCAAACGGGAACTAAGGGTCACTCAATGATTTGATACTTATAATCTAAGATGAAAATTATAATAACACAACTAATACATGCATATTCAAAAGCCAATAACACATGCAGACCTTAAAGTCAAAAACATGCATACACAAAACCCTATAAAAAAATTATTAACGAAAAAGATAACCTGAAGCGCAGATTCGAAATGAAAATGGAGGGAAATGGACGAGTGCACGACCTAAAATGTAGGCCAAAAAACGCCGCCCAAGAACACGCAACAAACTGCACCAAAACGCACCGAAAACGATTTTTAATCGGTCCAAATGAAAGATATTTCATCACTGAACAATTTAATCGGATTAAAAGTAAGATTAAATGGTCCAAAACAGAGAAAAACCAACCTGGAAATTCAAGGCGCAAGTGAAAACGCGGGGAAGACGATGAACAGTGAGCGTAACTCCTCGTGGGTTCGTGTTTTGGTATAAATGCCAGTAGACGTACGTTACTGGAAGGCCCCGACGTCTATAATATTATAGACGTTGGGGCAGTAACTAATATAACATCTTCTAGTTTTGAATATTGATATTCGCGGGGGGTTTTAAACGTCCCTTAGAGGGGCCCCGACGCCCCTCCAGAACGGACGTCTAAGAGGCTGACAGGGTAGTTGAAGAGTTAATTGCGTTCAGCATTTTAGACGTCCGTTTTGGAGGGGGCCGGACGTCTATAATATTATAGACGTTGGGGCCCCTCTAACGGACGTTTAAAAGGATGAAGCAATGAACTCTTCAACTACCCCGTTAGCCTTTTAGACGTTCGTCCTAGAAGGGTCGGACGTCTATAATATTATAGACGTCGGGGCCCCTCTAACGGATGTTTAAAAGGCTGAAGCAATGAACTCTTCAACTACCCTGTCAGCCTTTTAGACGTCCGTCATGGAGGGGGCCGAACGTCTATAATATTATAGACGTCGGGGCCCCTATAACAGACGTTTAAGAGGCTGAACGCATTAACTCTTCAACTACCTTGTCAGCCTCTTAGACGTCCATTCTAGAGGGGGCCAGATGTCTATAATATTATAGACGTCCGGCCCCCTCCAGGACGGACGTCTAAGAGGCTGACGGGGTAGTTGAAGAGTTCATTGCTTCAGCCTTTTAAACGTCTGTTAGAGGGGCCCCGACGTCTATAATATTATAGACGTCCGGCCCCCTCCAGGACGGACGTATAAAATCCCACTTATTTACGGATATGCCACCGATCAATTATTTACGTTGGGGTTTTTGTGGACGGACGTCTATTGGGTGACGTTAAAGGCCAATTCTGCACTAGTGATTTTCTCCTCCATCTCCATTATGACAAAATCCACCGAAAATAAAAATTTGTCTACTTTCACAAGCACATCTTCAACCACCCCATAAGGGTATTTAAGAGACCGGTCCACTAATTGGAGCGCCATTCTAGTAGGCCTGAGTTCCAAGCCTTCAATCTTCTTGAACATAGAAAGCGACATTAGGTAAATGCTAGCTCCCAAATCAATCAATGCTTTTCCCACTTCCAATTCTTCTATAGTATACGAAATGAGGTAATGATGCATACCTTGAAGACATTACAAATCAAATTCATCTTTAAACATATATGAAACCATAATGAATCTTTCTTCAATTTTGCAGCGCTTCAAGAGTGCATCTCCTATACCAGAGGAAACGATTAGGCAAATAAGGCAGGAGTGGACAACTTATCTTCTACAAAGATGGAGTTAGGAACAGTTTTATTTGTTGTTGAACATTGATTAATTTTAGTTTTATAAGTTTATATATTGATAGTTTTGGTATTGGATTATTTTGTACATTAAGTAGAACTTTCTTTATATGAAACGCAAATATACTATCTATATATTGTTCTGGGACGATTTTCTGTTTTTCAGGTGTGGTTTTAATGCAAAAATAAATTGATTTAAAAAAAAAACGCCCAGTAGACGTCGATTAGTGCACAAATGGACGTCTATAGACATCTGGCAGTGCACAAACCGACGTCCAAACCCCTAAACAACCCGTTCAGCCATATAGACGTCCGGGGTGCCTTCGCCGGACGTCTATATAGACGTCGGGTCTGCCACAACGGACATCTATATAGACGTCGGGCCTGACACAACAGACGTCTATATAGACGTCCGGCCTGACACAATAGACGTCTGACTAACGTTACCCACAAAGACGTCGATTTCAGGTGGGACGTCAAAAAGCCAAAATAACAGACGTCTAAAGCCATTTTTGCACTAGCGAATGGAGATGTGCTAATCATTTTGGGGAGACCATAGTTTACTACAAACTCGATCTTTTTGGATAAATAACATACTTTATTCCAATAGCATTGCGGAAGCAAAAATCAAAAATCATAAACGCAGTCCTTGCAAAATACAAATAAAATATAATCTTTGCCGAAAACACTAAATCTGAAAAGAAAATTTAAATAACAAAATCACTAAAATCCCAGAAGAATTAATTTCCCTTTTCTCGTCACACTACTGCACTCCAGCATCATCTACAACACCATCTACTCCCGTACAAGTACGATCATTGCAGGTGGAAACCACAACCACAAACATGGAAGGGTGAGCAACAAAAAAACAACATCATAGAATATAATACAGTAAAACAACATTAAACACAGGCTATATGAAGTAATAGTATCCTATCCGAACACTTAAACATATCATATCAATCCATCTATAGAACAATGTCGTTCCCTCGCACTTTGTCATCCCAACCTGTTACGCAAAACAGGGCGATTCGAGTCGTCCTCCATCGCAACTTCAGACCTATCTCTCCAACATCAAAATGGGCGAGACATTCACCTCCTTACGCAAAAGGAAGTGACACTCAAATTTTTGTCTCTGCACGAGACTCAACATCCTTATCGTAACGCAATACGAAAAGCTCACACATACCCGACAACCGTACGAGAAAAATAACAGAGTTTCATATTCTCATCATAAATCCATACACGTTCTCAATAACATGAATTAATCAACAAATCACACGGTTTATCTCACCATTCTCAAGATATTCCATAAATAGTATCAACAATATACATAAAACCATCAAAATTTGAAGTCCGAAACGTAACAAAGTTTCAAATCAACGAACAACAGAGGAAAGAAAACACAACTCTCATACTTACACTCGTGATGGCACCCAACAAAGCACCCGTTTTACCACCTGGGACATATATCAACAAAGAAATCATCTTTACACTAAAGTTCCTACATGAACTTGCAACGTACACCCAACTTTATTATACAAATATATAAATTTATACTGAATCGCTATTAACTTTCGTAACTCCCAACGTTTTATATATATATGTATATATATTGTATTAATATTATATTACGCAACTCCCTCCTTCTATATATATATATATATATATATATATATATATATATATATATATATATAATATATATATATATATATATATATATATATATATATATATATATATATATTACGTATACCTATATTATATTAATATAATATATTAACATACTTTCATTATATATTTATGATATTATATAATATATATATATATTATATATTTGCCAATTCGCTGGAGGGTCTGGTAAAAAATTATGATCAATAATAAACGAGAAGAGTGACACGGGTAAGTGAGAAAAAAAAATTGGATATGCTTTTTATTCTACAGATATGATGTTCTTTGTTTTAGCATATAATCATAAACATAAGCCTTCAATTGCTATATGTTTCTCTGCATGAGGTTGCTTTGATAGCTCTAATGATGAGGCTGCTTTGAAGTCACTTTCAGCCATGAATCTGCATGGATGACTGACGAGGAATTTGCAACGGAAATGATTGCTGGTGTAATCCCAAATGTCATTTGTTGTCTTCAAGTAAGTGTAGATTTTTCCAAGGTTAATCAGTGAATGTTAGGTGCTTATTGCTCCATTATCTTCTTAATGGATAATTTCTTCATTTTAATAATTGCAGGAGTTCCCTCCAAAGAGCAAGCTAGATCCCACTCTCTGGTGATCAAACTAGTACTGTAACAAAAGAAAAGTTGGAGATTAACATGGATGGGGTCACAGTGGAAGAAGTATATATATATATATATATATATATATATATATATATATATATATATATATATATATATATATATATATATATATATATAAACATACATGTGTCATAGCTCCATATGATAATATTTATACCTATAGCCATATAATAATGACCACTGCATTATTTCCAACAACTGCCTACTTTTCAAGGACATATAATATTGGTCAAGTGGAAACTGATAGGGTACATCAGCTGACACAACAATTTGAATTTATTTAATGTTTTAGAAATATAAAACAACTAATGTTTTATATTCCTTACTTAGTTTAATTTGGAATTATTAAACAACTATTCCTTGTGATTACGGTGATCATTGAAATTAAATTCTGTGAAACACAAGCACTTGCGCTGCTAAGAGATTGTTCATAATATTTAGCACATATATAGTATATGCGGATATGGGTTTATTATTGACAGTTTTTTTTTTTTGGTGTTGTAGGTTAAATACTCCTGTAGTGATGGAGCCATTTGCAATAGCAACAAACAAGAATCTCAGTGTGATTCACCCCATTTGTAAGCTTCTTTATCCTCACTATCATGATACCATTAATATCAATGCACTTGCTAGGCAAAACCTGATTAATGCAAATGGCATTATAGAACAATCATTTTTGCCTGGAAAGTATTTGTAACGAGGGAAGACCATGAAAACATGAGGGTGGAAGAAACACGTGGAAGCAGGCACGTGAGGAAAAAGAATATTAGACTCAATGATTATGATTGGACGGGGATTCATTAAATAGAAGTTTGTTAGAGGAGGGAGGGTGTGCTGTCATTTACGTATTCTCTGACTTCTTTTTGTCCTGTGCATTTCTTCATTGCTGCCATTTCATTTTCTGTTATATGAACTTTTATACTCAGAATATTTGGAGGACGTTTTTTTTACAGAGGATTACGAAAACCATTATAACGTCATTTCATTCTCCTTCCCAAATTTTATTACTGTTATATTGTTGTCTTACATTGGTGCTTTCATTCTCTGAACTATGGCCGAAAACACAAGACTGAAAGAACTAGCTACTGAAATAGCTCGTCTCAAGGACCTTTCGGCGGAAGTTTGTCGCATCGCGGAGGCCATAGAAAGACGTGAGCGAGAGTTACAAAAGTGGATGGAACATTTGACATTACGGGAACAAGATGCAGAAAACAGATTCCAAACACTTGAATCTACGTTGGGATCCTTGCTTCAACCGAAACCACCACCCTCCACTGAGCCACCACCGTTCCAAATGCGTAATGTTAAAATTGATTTTCCTCGCTTTGACGGTACTAACGTTCTTCAATGGATCTTCAAAGCAGAACAGTTTTTCAATTACTACCGCACAACCGATGATCAACGTCTGATCATAACTTCCATTCATTTGGAGAAAGAGGTAATCCCTTGGTTTCAGATGCAAAATCGTGCCAATGCCTTTCCAACTTAGGTTGCTTTTACTCATGCTTTGGAAACTGAATTTGGTCCTTCACCATATGAATGTCCCAGGGCCACCTTGTTTTAACTCACCCAAACATCATCTGTTCATGACTATTATACGCAATCTACATCTCTGGCCAACCGTGTCCAAGGCATCACGACGGAGGCTCTCCTAGATTGCTTTGTAGGAGGCTTAAAACCAGATCTCAAACGTGATGTTATTGCCCAAAACCCCACTTCTCTGCTGCGTTGTGTGTCCTTAGCCAAATTATATGAGGAGAAGTACATTCCCATAACCAGGTTACCAAACACTTCCTATTATCCCAAAACACAAGCCACAAACACCATCCCCACAACCTCACAATCCATACGATCAACCCCCTTACCTCCCTTATTATCCTTACCGCAGTCATCTACATCCAGTTCCCACCCCAAACCCAATTTCATAAAAAAACTTACTGCTGCAGAAATGCAATTACGCAGGGAGAAGGGCCTCTGTTTTACATGTGATGAGAAATTCACCATGAATCATAGGTGTCCCAATAAGCAGTATTTTGTTTTACAAGTGGATGAAGAGGTTCCTATTGATGTCCAACATGACCCTCCGGAGGACATTGTGGAGGGTGAACCTCCATCAATCGTGGAACAACACCTTTCATACAATACATTAAAAGGGTCTTCAGGACTTGGCACGATGAAATTTAAAGGGTCTATCAATGGCATGATGGTCCAGGTTTTATTAGATAGTGGAAGCTCAAATAATTTCCTGCAACCCAGAATTGCTCACTGTTTGAAACTTCCAGTCGAGCCTATTCCCAATTTTCAAGTGTTAGTGGGCAACGATAATGCCTTGGTAGCTGAAAGATTCATCAAGGACTTACAAGTTAAGATTCAAGGTCACTTGCTGCAATTGCCAGTATACTTACTTCCCATTTCAGGAGCTGATTTGGTGTTAGGAACTGCTTAGTTGGCAACTTTAGGACCTCATGTCTCTGATTATAGCAGCTTATCTATCAAATTTTATGTTGGGAATAAATTTGTGACTCTACATGGAGATCATTCATCCCTGCCATAGCCAGCTCAATTCAACCACTTCAAGAGAATGTGCCATACCAAAGGAATTGCTGAGTTATTCTCCTTGTAGGTTCAAACCTCTCCCACCATACAAGATCAATGGCTGGATCTTCCAAAGAATATGGAGCCAGAAATTGTATTGTTGCTCCATCAATACAAAACAGTTTTTGACCTTCCAACAGGACTACCCCCTGATAGGCAACAAAATCATTTTATTCCCTTAGTTGAAGGTGCTAAACCTATGAAGGTACGTCCATACAGATACCCTCACATTCAAAAGTTGCAAATTGAGAAAATGATTTCAGAGATGCTGCAGGAAGGAATTATTATTCCATCCACTAGTCCGTTTTCGTCACCAATCATATTGGTTAGGAAAAAGGATGATACTTGGAGATTTTGCACAGATTATAGAGCTTTGAATGCTATAACAGTTAAAGATAGTTTCCCTATTACCACTGTGGATGAATTACTTGATGAGTTGTATGGGGCACAATTTTTCTCTAAACTAGATTTAAGGTCTGGGTACCATCAAATATTGATTAAAGAGGAGGATAGGCACAAAACAACTTTTAGAAATCATCAAGGGCATTATGAATGGTTGGTCATGCCATTTGGTTTAACCAATGCCCCTGCCACCTTTCAAGCCCTCATGAATGACATTTTTCAAGGTATTCTAAGAAAATTTGTCTTAGTCTTCTTTGATGATATATTAGTATACAGCCCCACTTGGGAATAGCACCTCCAACATCTTGAGACAGTGCTACAGATTTTACAGCATCATCAATTATATGGAAAATTATCAAAGTGTGCTTTTGGCCTAAAAGAAGTTGATTATCTGGGTCATACAGTATCTGGAAAAGGTGTGACCATGAACAAGGACAAAATTGAAGCTGTGATGCAATGGCCAGTTCCCACCAATCTCAAGCAACTAAGAGGGTTTTTGGGACTCACAGGTTGTTATAGAAGATTTATTAGGCAATATGCCTCTATTGCTGAACCTCTAACTAATCTTCTAAAGAAGGACTGTTTTATATGGACTGACGAAGCCACTCAAGCTTTTGATGCTTTAAAAGCTGCTGTTACTCAAGCCCCTGTGCTAATTCTTCTAGATTTATCCATTCCTTTTATGTTGGAAACTGATGCTTCAGGGTCAGCTATTGGAGTAGTGTTGATTCAAAACAAACATCCCATAGTATATTTTTCCAAGAAATTGAACCCCCGACTCCAACGCCAATCTTCTTACGTAAGGGAGTTTTTTGCCATTACTGAAGCTGTAGCCAAGTTTCGACATTACCTTTTAGGGCATAAATTTATGATTCGAACAAACCAAAGAAGTTTAAGAAGTCTCACTAAACAGGCCATTCAAACACCGGAACAGCAGAAATGGTTACATAAATTGCTAGGGTACGATTTTACGATAGAATATAAATCGGGCAAGGACAATGTGGTTGTTGATTCTTTATCTAGATCATTTCTTATGGCATGGTGACAACCTGATGACAAATTTATGAACACCGAAAAACGGCGCCACAAACTTGTTTAACAATCGGCAAGTGTGATCGAATCGTATCAAGTAATAAAACTCGGTAAGACCAAGTATCGTTCTCCCAAAGGACTCACGGCCTAGTTTGGCTATGTGATTTGTTGATTATTTAAGACTTAAGAACAAATTGATTATAGGTTTTAATGCAAAAGACAATAACTAAACATGTACGCATGAAGTTGATCAATGGAAAAGCACAAAACAAACACTTCAATGAATTATATGGATGAGTATGTTGTTGGGGTTATCAATTTCATCTTATCCACTCTCATATATTTTCAGGAATTCATCATTCTTATCATCAATGCTAATGCCACTCTCTAAATTACCTTGCAAGAAGGCCTATCCCTAATTACGAGTTCATACAATTCCTAGCATTCCTAGTAATTAGTTCTTAAAGTGCAGGAGCTTAAAGGCAACCAATATGCTATTGGGAGAAATTCCCCGGATCTAGACTTCCCCGTACGTTCCCGTATCAACAAAATCAATAATCATGGCAACGAATGAGTTAAACAAAGCAAGCAATAAGCAAAGAGGAAAAACCCTAGCTAAAGATGAAAGAAAGCATATATCTTAATATAAGACATTAAATCAAATTCCATATATGAGAGTTTCACAAGACTACATTGATTCCCCAACAACAATACAAGGTTTAGTTCACCATATTCATGGTGAAACTAGATGAACAATAATGAAAGAATGAAAGATAAAACCCTAGAAAGGTGAAGAGGTAGCCTGAGCATCCAAAATCTTCCTTCAAGGGGTGGAAAAGAGAGTGTTTGCTTCGTCTCTGCCAAAGATACAAACCCTAGGACGTCCTAAAGCTTATATACTATTCTAAAATTACAGAAAATTAGGCCCAAGCCCAAAAATAGTGCCGCTCAGCGGTAAACTACCGCTCAGCGGTAAGTGCATGAGTTGTTTTCTTCCCCTCAACGGCCAAATCACCCCTCAACGGATCCAACGTGACTGCTTGAGTGCCGCTCAGCGGTAAACTGCCGCTAAGCGGCAGTTGCGGCTTCTCCTTTTGCACTTTTTGATGTCTTTTCTGATTCCATCTCTATCCTTTTTCACTTCTTTCACCAAATTCACCTTAAAACCTGCACAAAAACACTGAAATCAAGCATAAACCTGTCCAGCTCTCTTATTTCTAAAAATATGACAAAAAGCATGATTTCAAGCTAGTTTCTAAGTGTTAAAGGTTGCTTTTAGTATCAATTTTAAGTATAAAAATAACGGTTTTTCAACCGTTATCACAACCCCAACTAGATTTCCTACCAGAATTACGAAAGGCTCTAAATACAGATGAAGAAGCAAAAAAAATCATTACGGATTGTGTAGCCAACAAGCAGGTTGTTCCACATTATGCAGTCCATGATGGCTTACTTTACTGGAAGGACAGGATAGTCATACCTGCATCTCCTGAATTAGTTCACAAGTTGCTTAAAGAATTTCATAATTCTCCTATCGGTGGGCATGCAGGAATCACGAGAACATTTAGCAGACTTGCTCAACAATTCTATTGGCCTGGAATGCAACAGGATGTGAAACATTTTGTTCAGAATTGCCTGATCTGTCAGCAGGCAAAATCAGTTAATTCTCTTCCCTTGGGGTTACTACAACCTTTACCGGTGCCAACTCAGATCTGGGAGGATGTGGCAATGGACTTTATCACCAGCCTTCCAAATTCTCAAGGCTATACTGTGATAATGGTAGTGATGGACCGACTCTCCAAATATGCTCACTTCTGCCCTTTGAAAGCGGATTACAATAGTAAACAGGTAGCTGAAGCATTTGTCAAAATTGTCATCAAATTACATGGGTTTCCAAAGACCATTGTTTCAGATCGAGATAAGGTGTTTGTAAGTCAATTCTGGCAACACTTATTCAAATTAAGTTGAACTACCTTGCACATGAGCACAACTTACCATCCTCAGTCCGATGGACAGTCAGAAGCTCTTAATAAATGCTTGGAGATGTATTTAAGGTGCTATACGTATGAGTCTCCTAAAGAATGGGTCAAATTTTTACCTTGGGCTGAGTTCTGGTACAACACTGCTTATCATCACAGCAGTGGTATGACTCCATTTAAGGTAGTTTATGGGAGAGATCCTCCACAATTGACTAAATACACTCCTCATGCTTCTAATCCTCCAACAGTTCAAGATGACCTTACGATGCGACAGGAAATGATCAGCAAACTGAAACAAAATTTATTACGATCATATGGACTTTCAAATTGGTGATATGATGCTGGTAAAGTTACAACCGTACAGACAAAATTCAGTGGCCCTGAGAAAGAATCAGAAATTAAGCATGAAATACTTTGGCCCATTTCCTATCATTGAACGAATTGGCTTTGTTGCTTATAAGCTGCTGTTGCCCCCAATAGCAAAAATTCACCTTGTCTTCCACTGTTCTCAATTAAAACCTTGCAGGGGAGATCATACTCAGCAATATGTTCCAGCACTCACTATTGATTCTGAGACTCCCCTGTTATTCAACCTGCTGCTGTGCTTCAAGATCGTCAAATTATGCAAGGGAATAAGATAGTAAAACATTTATTGATCCAATGGGAAGGGTTAGAAGAATCAGCTCCTACATGGGAAGATGAAAGTGCCTTACGTAAAGCCTATCCAACATTCAACCTTTAGGACAAGGTTAATTTTAAAGGAGGAGGAATTCACTACAATAAAACATGGAATTACCGACGGCTTTTTATCGACGGACTTAGTTCCGTCGGTAAATTATGCATTACCGACGGCTTTTACCGACGGATGCAAAAAAATGTATTTTACCGACGGATATGGGCCTTCGGTAATTACCGACGGCCAAAAGCCTTCGGTAAAGCCTTCGGTAATTACCGACGGCCAAAAGCCTTCGGTAAAGCCTTCGGTGAAAAGAGCGGCAAAATTCCCGCCCATTTTTTCACTCTCTCTATGCAAAGTTTATACATTTTTATCACTCACAAATCGCTTTCTCTGCTATATTTCTCACCTTTTCTCACCTTCTGCCACCATTTTTCTCTACTGTGCAACCATCTTCCCACACTGTCACCGGTGCCGCTGGGAGAACGCCACCGCAGCCTTTGGGAGGACGCGACCGCTGCCATGGGAGGACGTCGTCGCTGCTGTGGGAGGACGCCGCCGCTGCTGTGGGAGGACGCCGCCGCTGCTGTGGGAGAAGTGCCGCTGCCGTGGGAGAAGCGCCGCTGCCGTGGGAGAAGCGCCGCTGCCGTGGGAGGACGCCGCTGCTGCCATGGGAGAAGCGCCGCTGCCGTGGGTGAAGCGCCGCTGCCGTCGCTGGAGAGGACCACCGTTGCCATGGAAGAACACCACCGTGCAAGCTTCACTGACATTAGGAATTTTTTCAATTTTAGGGTTTCTAAAACAATTAAAGAACCAAAGTGTAGCCTCTGATTTTGGTTTTGGAATGAATAAAATTGTTGTTTTGGTTTAGGAATGAAGAAATTTGGGTAAAAAAAACTGAAAAACGAAGGATACAGGAGAATGGAAAAGAGGAAGAAGATGAACCAGATCGACGTATTTACCGACGGACTTACCGAAGGCTTTTGGCCTTCGGTAATTACCGAAGGATTTTGGCCGTCGGTAAAGCCTTCGGTAATTACCGACGACCAAAAGCCGTCGGTAACTGTTACCGACAACGATATTACCGACGGTCATTTGTCCGTCGGAAAAATCGCATTACCGAAGGCTTTTGGCCGTTTCCGAAGGATTTTGGCCGTCGATAATAATTGTTTTTTGGTTGTGATTGTAACGAGGGAAGACCATGAAAACATGAGGGTGGAAGAAACACATGGAAGCAGGCGCGTGAGGAAAAAGAATATTAGACTCAATGATTATGATTGGATGGGGATTCATTAAATAGAAGTTTGTTAGAGGAGGGAGGGTGTGCTGTCATTTACGTATTCTCTAACTTCTTCTTTTTGTCCTGTGCATTTCTTCACTGCTGCCATTTCCTTTTCTGTTATATGAACTTTTATACTCAGAATATTTGGAGGACGTTTTTTTACAAAGGATTACGAAAACCATTATAACGTCATTTCATTCTCCTTCCCAAATTTTATTACTGTTATATTGTTGTCTTATAGTATTCTATGAAGATGAGTTCAGTTGTTTACAAGAATTGGGTTTTCACTGGTGGACTAAAGGATGATAAACTTCCTGATATGGTAACTTGCTTTGTTCTCTTTTTTTAAGTATTTTCATTTTATTTAAACCTTCGTTGCTTACTCTCATGAAATAATGCAGGTCGACATTTCATTATTTACTATTGACGATGACATTTAACATAGTGGTTTCAAGAGCCATGCTAATACTGATCCACAGGAGCAATCCTCACAAAATCTAAGCCTGTTGAGTGTTGATGACATATTGGGCTCGGTAAGTTCTTGTCATTAACATATACACACTTATAAGGAAAAAATCACTTTCTTTACTTTCCTCTGCTCATTCTAATGTAAATGGTAATTTCTGTTTTTATATTTAAATTTTAATTATTAAAAATTGAAGTAATGAATTTTATCATAAAAGTTCAAGCAAAATAGTATAAAAGTTTCTTATAATGCAACTAACTAGAATTAGTATTGGCGTAACATTTAAGGTATTATTATAAAAACTAATAAATTTATCGTAAATGACAATTATAAAAGGTTTTTACAATGTTGTCTTGTGAACAATTTATTCTAATTATAAAAATGATATTATGTGAAGGTTTCAGAGACAACAAATCAAGTAGGAAGAATTTCTATTTCAACACCGTTTGACATGCCACATGTGTGAGAGAATTGTTTGGAAGAGGACGTGTGTTAGAGGTGGACAAGTGGCAGAGGATGTAGAAAGTAGAAGTATTCTATATAATAATTGTTTGTTATCTTTATTTATTTTGTATATTATTTCTCTGATAATTTAGCTGGTGGCAGTATATGTACAAGTACTAGCATGTGATTTTTTATTTTATTTAGCATATGCTCAATGCTTAATAAATAGTTTGATTTGCTATTTGAGTATTAAATTTATTTTATTGGTTAGTCTTTTTTTTATTGAAATTTTCAAGATACTGACTCGATTCAAAAGAGAACCGAGGCGAAAAGTACTTAAAAAAACGGGGGTAAAATCCTACTGCCTCGGTTACTTTTGAACTGAGGCAAAATCGTACCTCTTTTGCCTCAGTTACTTTTGAACCGAAGCAAAATCCTATCCTTTTTGTCTCGGTTCACAACCGAGGTAAAAAGGGATAGAATTTTTGTCTCGCTTGTATATGCCTCGGCTCCAGAACCGCTGTCTATGGGCAAAAATAATCGTTGTCGTTTCCCTGAACTGCACTAGTGGAGAGAGGCTTGCGTCATAACATATTGAAGGCGCTCATTCATTTAAAGATGAAAGAGTTTCCAGCACTGGTGGAGGAGGCCCTGGTAGCAGAGCGAATGGAGGAGAGCCAACATCGCGTGGTAAGACCACAGAAGAGTAGTTTCTCTGGAGGTAGGAATCAGAATAAGCCATATAACAGGCCATTGAGGGATAAATCGGGAATGCTAAAATGTTTTGCATGCGGAGGATACCATCTCAGAAGGAATTGTCCAAGGTTTTCTAATGTCCAGAAGGAGTGGAGAACATGCTACACTTGCAACCAGCCAGGTGATGACAAATTTATGAACACTGAAAAATGGCGCCATAAACTTGTTTAACAATCGGCAAGTGTGACCGAATCGTATCAAGTAATAAACAAGGTAAGACCAAGTATCGTTTTCCCAAAGGACTCACAGCCTAGTTTAGCTATGTGATTTGTTGATTATTTAAGACTTAAGAACAATTTAATTGTAAGTTTCTAAATGCAAAAGACAATAATTAAACATGTATGCATGAATGTTGATCAATGGAAAAGAACAAAACAAACACTTCAATGAATTATATGGATAAGTATGTTGTTGGGGTTATCAATTTCATCTTATCCAGTCTCATATACTTTTAGGAATTCATCATTCTTATCATCAATGCTAATGCCACTCTCTAAATCACCTTGCAAGAAGGCTATCCCTAATTACGGGTTCATACAATTCCTAGCATTCCGAGTAATTAGTTCTTAAAGTGTAGGAGCTTAAAGGCAACCAATATGCTATTGGGAGAAATTCCCCGGATCTACACTTCCCCGTACGTTCCCGTATCGACAAAATCAATAATCATGGCAATGAATGAGTTAAACAAAGCAAGCAATAAGCAAAGAGGAAAATCCCTAACTAAAGATGAAAGAAAGCATGTATCTTAATATAAGATGTTAAAACAAATTTCATATATGAGAGTTTCACAAGACTACATTGATTCCCCAACAACAATACAAAGTTTAGTTCACCATATTCATGGTGAAACCAGATGAACAATAATGAAAGAATGAAAGATAAAACCCTAGAAAGAGGAGGAGGTAGCCTGAGCATCCAAGATCTTCCTTCAAGGGGTGGAAAAGAGATTGTTTGCTTCGACTCTGCCAAAGATACAAACCCTAGGACGTCCTAAAGCTTATATACTATTCTAAAATTACAGAAAATTAGGCCCAAGCCAAAAATAGTGCCGCTCAGCGGTAAACTACCGGTCAACGGTAAGTGCGTGAGTTGTTTTCTTCCCCTTAGCGGCCAAATCACCCCTCAGCAGATCCAACGTGACTGCCTGAGTGCCGCTCAGCGGTAAACTGCCGCTGAGCGGCAGTTGCGGCTTCTCCTTTTGCACTTTTTGATGTCTTTTCTGATTCCATCTCTGTCCTTCTTCACTTCTTTCACCAAATTCACCTTAAAACCTGCACAAAAACACTGAAATCAAGCATAAACCTGTCCAGCTCTCTTATTTCTAAAAATATAACCAAAAGCATGATTTCAAGCTAGTTTCTAAGTGTTAAAGGTTGCTTTTAGTATCAATTTTAAGCATGAAAATAACAGTTTTTCAACTGTTATCACAACCCCAAACTTAGAACTTTGCTTGTCCTCAAGCAAACAAGATGTAACTCAATCTTCTACCAATCCTTATAATGGTTCACTCATTCAAAAATCCTCTTTTCAAGATAAGTAAACTTCAATCAAACTCATGACAAAGATTTCAATCAAGATGTACACATGCTTTGGTGTTCACAAAGTCACTTAATATCCAACAAATGCTATTTTTCATGAATGATCATTCAACTAAACATGGATGTTCATGTGCTCAATGAATATTTCCTCACTAGGTAAAGTGTTTCACTCAAACACAAGTGTATAAGAGGTAATCACTCATTCACTCTACTATCACAATGTCACATGAATCGTCTTTGCCTTTCATTTAACCACAATCAAATAAATTCACAAGCATGCATCATCACAAGGACTTTTTCAATGGCTTATAATGCGGCTGGGCTAACAAGAAAATTGGTTTTTCTGGATCACAAAACCCTTGAGTTAAGAGAATCATATCAACACAATCATTCTTATTTATTCCCAACTTTCCTTTACATTGAGCTTTGCTTTTTCTTTTCTCTTCTTTTCTTTCTCTTTCACATTCTTATTCTTAGCTCTTAGCTCAATGCTTTCAATTTCCCTTTCTATTTTCCAACAACCCCAAACTTGAACATTTATCAATACCACAAAATATTTTCTACTTAACTCAAGGTAAAGCTTTTCAACAAGGGTTTCCAAATCATGTTCAAGGCTAAAGGTTCAAAGGATAGAACACATAGTGTTCTCTTTTAGTGGCTAATCATGAAATTGGCTAATATAAGGGTTACCAACAAATGGCCTTGATCATATGATGCAAACAAGCAAGTAATTCAATCATAGAAAACCTGGGCAAAGTCATTCATGTTTCCAAAGGAATAGCATTCAATCACAAAAACTCTGAAGCTCAAAACCTCACATATAAGCTCATTCACATTTGACATAAACATCCTGCTTAATATCACAATCACAATCACAACATCATGCATTTGTTCACAAAGCTTGTGAATCACCTGTACAAGCATGTAATGTGCACAGCTCAACATCAATCCATATCAAAGTATCATCAAGCATCACATATCAAACAATCACAATTATAAGCAAACCATCACACCAGACAAAGTTTCCAATTGAGTACATCAAACCCTATTCTAAAACAAAAGTAAATAAGTTCAGAACACAAAACCAAATAAAAGCATAAGTCCTGCTCTAGTCATGATAGCATTCATCAGTAAATGCTATCTTAGCTCCCCATCAATATGAGTTGTCATCTGTATCCTCTTCTTCTTCTTCATCTGCAGCATCCTCAAATGCGTCCTCATCATCCGCTTCATCATCTTCTTCCTCCATCTCCATAGCTGAAGCTTCAGCTGCTTCAGCTCTGCCTCCTTGTACCTGCTCTTCTGGCCAAGCTACTACATTATGAAATTCCTCCATAGTCCACCTGTGTGCTGGAGGTGTATCATACATTCCAACAATCATCTCTGCAGTAGCCACCTGCCCTCTGTGGATAGACTGTAACTGTGCACCTATAAGAGACATGTACATGTCCCTCATTTGGAATGGTTCTGCTTCATGTGTCTCAGCAGATGCCCTACTCTGTGCTTGCCCTCTTTCTCTACGAGTACGGCGTGGTGGAACTGGTTGAACTGCTTCATCGCCTCCACAATATTGTCTATAATAAGCCTCATCAATTGCTTTCCTTGGCCTTTCAAAGGGTGGAGATGAAGTATCCACCCCAGCTCTCTTGCAGAGGTGTGTGATTAAGGACGGATGTCCTAAGGGTGCTTTGTTGTTTGTTGTGTTAGCACACACCCTTATCTCATCAGCTATTACCTGTCCAATATTGACATTCAAGTTCCTGATTGCACAATAAAGGAGGAGTGCCCTGCTAAGAGTAATGTCTGACACATGAGAACATGGCTGAATGTTGGCATGAGAAAATGTCATCCAATACTTTGTAAGAGAAGTCAAGTCAGTTCTCCTAATGTTTACCACAACGCCAGTTCTATTCCTTTGAAATTGTCCTCCAGGAACACATAAAACTCTCTCTACATCCTCAAAATCAGCTCCTTCTTCCATACAAAGAGCAAACTGGCACTGCTCACCAGCCCACACAGTATCCAAGAAGTTGTTGATGGAATCAGGATCATACCTGATAGCATGGCCTCTGACATAGCCCAAGTAATTCTCAGCTGGATAATCACCAATCTTTCTTGCATTAGTGTAGAATTCTTTTACCACAGCTATATTGGCAGGTGAAGGGTATGTGGCTAGCTTTCCCCAATCATTCCCTAACAATTGCTCTCCAAATTGAGGAGCAAAGTTAGGTATCATTCCCACCTTTCTCTCCATCAGTAACCTCCTATCTTGGACCACCTTGAAGTGCTTCTCATGTTTGCGAGATAGGAACCTACTAGAATGGGGTTGTTCTGGTTCCTTTTCTTTTCTTTGGATGCCATGGTCTTAAATCTTTTGCCTGAAGAGGATGACATTCCTACATCAAACACAGATACCAAACCACAAAACATGTTGTTAATCATTAGTAAAAACACAGAAAACACCTTATTTCGAGGCTAAACCACCACTGAGGGTCAAAAATCACCCCTCAGCGCCACCAGTGTAGCAATCCAGAACACAATTCAGCAAAAATCTGTTATCTGTCAGAGTACCGCTCAGTGGTAATTTACCCCTCAGCGGTAAATCTGCAGATTCTTAAAAATTTCGTTTTAACCTATCCTAACTCCACCCACATGCAATTTTCAGTTTTTCAGATCAAAATCATTCAGTTTAATCGGTTCAAACTTCGCTTAAATCATCAAATCATGCATGGAAATCAAAACCCCTAAAGATTCATGGTTTAACAATCAAATTCAAATTCAAGAACCCTAGAATGAAAAATGATTGACTTACTTGGGTGGAGATGCTAGATGAACTGAGAATGCTTTCAAGCTATGATGCTCTCTCTACCTACCCCAAACTTAGATGGAATTAGTGATAAAATGAGTGAAAGAGAGATTTTCTCAAGAGGGATGAGGGAAAAGTTGTAGAGAACCTTTGAAAAAGTATGTAGGAGTGTGTGTGCAAAGAAAAATCTGAAAAGAGACACTAAGGCGCAGCTTAGGGTATAAAAATACCCTAATGGGCTCGGGTCCCGCTTAGGGGCAACCTAAGCCCAGTCTGCGACACTACCGCTCAGCAGTAGTTTGCCGCTCAGCGGCACTTTCAGGAAGTGCTTTTTAGAGCAAGTGAAGGCAGAACAGAAAGTAGATCTTGAGTTGCAGCGTGTTATTACAACGTTGGGGTCTGAGCAGGCCAAGGACTTCGTTTTGGGCAGTGATGGTATTCTCCGTTTTCAAGGACGAGTTTGTGTTCGAGTAACATAGAGTTGAGGAGGCTGATATTGGAGGAAGGTCATAGGAGTAGCCTCAGTATACATCCGGGAATGACCAAGATGTATAAAGACTTGAAAGAATCTTTTTGGTGGAATGGGATGAAGAAGGACGTGGTTGAGTTTGTAGTTTCTTGTTTGGTGTGCCAAAAGGTGAAGGTGGAACACCATAGGCCGGGAGGATTGTTACAACAATTGGACATTCCTCAGTGGAAGTGGGACAACATCTCGATGGACTTTGTGACTCATTTACCAAGATCTTTAAAGGGCCACGATTCTATTTGGGTGATAGTCGATCGATTGACGAAGAGCGCCCACCTTTTGGCAATTAATCAAAAGATGTCGATGGAAAAGTTGTTAGAGTTGTACATTCGGGAGATTGTGAGGTTGCATGGCGTACCTGATAGCATTGTCTCGGATCGGGATCCAAGGTTTACCTCGAGGTTCTGGCAGAAGTTGCAGGAGGCGTTGGGTTTGAGGTTAAGGATGAGTTCAACATATCACCCTCAAACAGATGGGCAGACCAAAAGGACCATTCAATCAGTGGAAGTCTTGTTGAGGGCTTGTGTATTAGATCATCTTGGAAGCTGGAGTGAGATCCTACCATTAGTGGAGTTTACCTACAACAATAGTTATCATTCTAGCATTGGGATGGCGCCGTTGGAAGCATTGTATGGGCGGAGATGTCGAACTCCTTTGTGTTGGTTTCAAGATGGTGAAGTTGTAGTGGTGGGTCCTGAGTTGTTGCAACAAACTACAAAGAAGGTGAAACTGATCCAGTAGAGGATGAGAGCAACTCAGAGTAGGCAAAAGTCATACGCCGATCAGCGAAGGAGGCCGCTAGAGTTCAGTGAAGGAGATCATGTGTTCCTACGTGTTACACCGATGACAGGAGTGGGTAGAGCTATCAAGTCAAGGAAGTTGTCACCTAAGTTTCTCGGTCCTTATGACATTCTTAGGAGGATTGGACCGGTAGCGTATGAGATAGCACTACCACCTCAATTGGCTAACCTGCATAATGTCTTTCATGTGTCACAACTGAGAAAATATGTTCCCAATCCAACTCATTTAATTGAATTAGACGACATACAAGTTCGTGAAGATTCACTGTTGAAGCGGGACCACTAAGAGTATTGGATGTTCAGACAAAGAAGTTGCGAGGAAAGGAGATCCACACAGTGAAAGTGCTTTGGAATGAGGAAACTCAAGAAATGACTTGGGAATTAGAGGAATCTATGACAAAGGAATATCCACATTTGTTCAAATACTAGCACAATTTTCGAGGACGAAAATTTTTGGAGTTGGAGAGGATGTAGAAACTGTAATAAATAAAATATTTATTGATTTTAGTATTTTATTTATTTGTGTGATCTATAATATTACATTATCAATTGTGGTGTGTTATTGGGTGAGGAAATTATAGTAGAATGAATATGAATTTATTTAAAATTCAGTTTTATTATTAAATTTTAGAATTTTTTTAGGAAACCTTATATACTAATGCGTGTATTATTGTCTCAACAAAATTGAGTTGGCCTGGTGATAGATTAGTGGGCTTGTGTGTGCATGACTCGTGTTCATTTTCCTGGACCCTTGTGAGATTTTTTTATTTTGATGGAGAGGGTTACTCCCTACACCACCCCACTTTGCTCCCTGTATCACCACATTTTTTTAAAATTTCAAAACTATCTTTTATATTTTAAAATATCCTACACCCCCACCCCTTTTCTTCAACGGATGTCAACATCCGTTGAAGAAAAAATTCTTCCACGGACGTGCTACATCCGTTAACGGATATGACGACATCCGTTGCCTTTTTTTGTTTTTTAGTTTTTAGTTTTTTATTTTTTTGTTTTAAATTAATATATAAATATTATTTAATTATTTTAAAATTATTACTTAATTATTTATAAATTAATTTTATTTTATTTAATAAAATAATTATTATTAATTTTAATTTATGTATTATTATTTAAATAATAATTAAAAAATTTATTATAAATATATTAAAACGGATGTGCCACATCAGTTGCTTTTTTTGTTTTCTAGTTTAGTTTTTTTATTTTTTTGTTTTAAATTAATATATAAATATAATTTAATTATTTTAAAATTATTACTTATAATTTTTTATAAATTAATTTTATTTTATTTAATAAAATAATTATTATTACTTTTAATTTACGTATTATTATTTAAATAATAATTAAAAAATTTGTTATAAATATATTAAAACGGATGTGTCACATCCGTAACGGATGTGTCACATCCGTAACGGATGTGGCGACATCCGTTGCCTTTTTTGTTTTTTAGTTTTTAGTTTTTTAATTTTTTATATTTTAAATTAATATATAAATATTATTTAAAAATTATTATTTAATTATTTATAAATTAATTTTATTTTATTTAATAAAATAATTATTATTATTTTAATTTATATATTATTATTTAAATAATAAATAAAAAACTTTTAAAAATCTATTAAACGGATGTGGCACATCCGTTAACGGATGTGGCCACATCCGTTGAAGGTTTTTTTTTTTAAAATAAAAATAATAAACTAAAATATAAAATATGTAAATGGATGTTACGGATATCAACATCCGTTGAAGGTGAAACGGATGTTAACATCCGCTTTATAGAAGGGCAAATAAGGTATGGAGAGATGCAGGGAGCGGTTAGTGGTGGAGGGAGCTAGAGCTGTCAAATGAGCCCCTTTAATAAGATTTGGCCCTAGCCCATGTGGGTTGGGGCCAAAAAAGCCCACAGGACCAAAAAAACTCTTTATTAAAAAAGCCCACAGGGCTAAAAACCCCTAAAGCCCTATAGGCCAGGGCCAGCCCATGGGCTTTCCTTTTTACAAAATTTAACGTCTAAAAACATAATATCATCATACAAGTAATCACAAATCATATGTATTTTTTATCCAGCTTTCATTTTATCTTTGTTAGTAATAACTTATAACCATAATTGATTCATGTATAATTATATTTTTTACCAATAAAATTAATTTCTACTTCATAACTGTTTCTATATTAATTAGTTTAATAATAATGCTTTTATACAATTATTCCTTAATTTCCAAATTTTGTTTTGATAATTTTTTCATCTTAATTTTGGTTTCTTAATTTTGGTTTGTAAATTTGACGGTTCAGAGATATCCACATAAAATAGGTTTAAAAGTTAAAAAATTTAATTTAATATGTAAAATTTTGATGGACTAACGAATTTATTTGTAGATGGTAATCTATTTTATCACTAGTTTAAATCAATATCATTCGATTAAGATTTGTGATCAAAATTACATTATTTTTAATTGGTGTAAAACATGTTAAAATTTTGACTTAATAACTTTTTAACTTTTTTAATTTTCCAAATTTAATAAAATTAATATTTATTATTTACAAAGTTATATAATTCTTTTAAAAAAAATTTATGAAACGTATTATTTAGTCATTTACATCAATTTATATATTTTTATGTCTTTTTCATATATTTTATATTATATTCATTTGTCTTTTTTATTAGTTTCTTATTAAGAGACATTGATGTAATTTATTTATTATTATAATTATTATAATTTTTATTTATTTTATATGTTAATAATTAAATACAATAATAATTTTAATTTTAGTATTATAAATTATAACATTATATTTATTTAAAAATATTGTATCTATTATTTAATTATTTTTTATTACAATCGGCTCAATTATGATAAATAATTCAATAAAAACGATCTTTGTTGGATAAAGATAAGTATGATTTTAAAATATTAATTTAATCTAAAAGGTTAGAAAAAAAATATGATTTTATAACCACTAGGATTACATCTAGATCTTGTATACTAACATATATGATATTTATAAGAATTTTGCCTAACAAGGATTTTCACTAAAAAGTTAGTTCTTTTATTACGTGAAATTAATTTTAAACTTTACAAAGTTTGTGGTTTAATTTTTTAATGTATATATATCTATACAAAACATTCAACAAAAGAATTTTATATGACAAACCATAAAAAATAAAAATTTTACACCGATATTAAAAATTTATCCAATCAGTAGATTTGAATTTAAAATCTATCCATAATTAATATTTCAAATATTTATATAGATATTAGAATTCGATTATTGAAAAATCGAATTTTCAACTGTGTTACTTTTATAATTTATTTTTTGAAATTTTTTTCATTTTCTTTTAAATAAAAATAATAATAAAAATTTTCTGTTTTAACTTTCCAAAATAATAAAATTATATATTTAAAATATACTTATAATTAAAAAATCATTTTAAATAAGTTTTAATAAAATCAATATTTATACATTTATATTTAATTAAAAAGATATTAAATATCATGTAAATTTTGAAAATTATTGAACTTGTAAAGTATATAAAAGAAATAACTAAAAAAACATTAAAAGTGAATTAATTTAGTTTGGGGGCCAGCCCCATCCTAACCCTATCCCAGCCCACTTTATGTGGGGCTTTAGGGGTTGGGGCTTTTAAAAAGCCCCCTATTAAGGGGGTTAGAAAATTGGGGTTTGATTTTAGAAGAGGTTAGGGTCAACCCATGGGCTAGGAGCTCAAATGACACCTCTAAAGGGAGCAACTCTCTTTGATGGATTATGGGTAGGGCCCACGAGGGTTATGATGTTACGGGAAGTAAGAGAGAGAAAATAGAAAACGGTTTTATTCTTCCTTTTATTTAAGGAAAATGTTATTTGGACAACGAAATTTTGACACACATTTAACAACGCCACGTGTCAGCTCTGCATTGGATAAATGATTTGAAAATAAAACAGAGAAAGGGTTACGGGGCGAGGGGTATTTTGGGATTTCCAAGGTAAATTTAAAGAATTGGGTTTGGGCGGTTTAGGGTGGGAAAGAAGTTCGTTCAACCCTTCCATCTTGTGTCTCGCTCTCTCGCTCTGTCGTTCGTCTTCGAAGCTTCCATCTTCCCTGTCGTTGTCTCGCTCTCTCGCTCTATCATTTTTACTTTGTGTTAATCTCACTTATAATGACAAAAGTAGTGATTGAAAAATGAACGCAGCATTATAATAAGAATTTGAAAAGTACGAGACCATTTTCAGTAAAATTAATGGTAATTAATGGGAAGGAGTTGATCAAATTCTGAGTGGGGAGATGGGTGTTGGTCATTGATGTAAACGCAAGAAGTGTGGAGTGACCCGTGATGAGTAGGGGGACGAAGTAGTGCAAGGGATGAGTCAGAGTGTTGAAAAAATGGTCTGGTAATCGTTTACAGAATCCTGGTAAACGATTACCCGAGAGAAAATTGGATTTTGTACATAAAGTCCAACACAGGTAGTCAACCAGGTGAACAGGGGTCACCATTGGAAAAAAAGCTGAGTTTTAGGCAGTTGTGCACCTGTTTTAGGCAGTTGTGCACCTGTCTGAGGCTGGTCCAGGTGTTTCAGTGGTGGGAGAGGGTGGTTGGTGATGTGATGTGAGTCCAAGGAGTGTGGGTGACCCTCATCAGTTGGAGGAGGAAGCTCTGCAAGGGATTTGTTGACCAAAAAACCATACAAGTGAATTTAAGGGTCATTACTGGTTGGGAGGTTATGTTTGATGACCCCAAGAAGTGGGGAAGAAGTCATTCTTACTGAGGGGACCAAGTTGGACAAGTGCAGAGCTAATCTGCAGAAAAAACATTGTCGTAATCGTTTACAGTTGCCTCGTAAACGATTACACGAGAGAAATCACTGTTTTGTACAGAAAGTTGAACTAAAGTAGTCAGTTATAGTGTCCTGGGTGATCATTGGCAAAAACTGTTAATTTAAAGCACAAGTCCACTTGTATTTACTTGGTGTTGGTGTTTGACTGGTGGTAGAGGGTGGTAGGTGATGGGAGGTGACCCCAAGAAGTGGGGAAGAAGCCATTCTTACTTAAGGGACCAAGTTGGACAAGTGCAGACCCAATCTGCAGAAAAAACACTATGGTAATCGTTTACAGTGTCCTTGTAATCGATTACAGTGTCAAAAAAGGTGTAAACATGATTTCTAAGGCATAATTTGAAAGGTCTTTGAGTATAGATTCCAACAAAACAAGAATCAACTCATTTGGAGTTCGGTGGAGAAAGTTATGAGCAAAAGAACAAGCAAAGGTTAGAGTTGGCAAAAATATATGAAACGCTAACTTGAAAGAATAAACTGTACCAACTCAGATGTCCAAAAATTACAAATTAGTAGTCATTGGAAAGAGTTTTGAGTCTAGTTTCTAATAAAAAAAAGAATCACATCATTTGGAAGTCAGTGGGAAAAGTTATCAGTAAAATAGCCAGCAAAGGTCAAAGTTGACAGCATGTTATCTCACCCAAGTTGCTCATCTCATAAACATTGTTTTTTTCCTCCATCATGGGGTGCCAAAACATCACTTCCCACCATTGAAACACCAGGACCAGCCTAAGAAAAGTGCAAAAGTGCTTAAAACTCACCTTTTTGGTCAATGGTGACCCCAGTTCACCTGACTGAGTACCTGTGTTGGACTTTCTGTACAAAATCCAGTTTTGTCTCGGGTAATCGTTTACAGTGTCCTTGTAATCGATTACAGTGTCAAAAAAGGTGTAAACTTGATTTCTAAGGCATAATTTGAAAGGTCTTTGAGTATAGATTCCAACAAAACAAGAATCAACTCATTTGGAGTTCGGTGGAGAAAGTTATGAGCAAAAGAACAAGCAAAGGTTAGAGTTGGCAAAAATATATGAAACGCTAACTTGAAAGAATAAACTGTACCAACTCAGATGTCCAAAAATTACATATTAGTAGTCATTGGAAAGAGTTTTGAGTCTAGTTTCTAATAAAAAAAGAATCACATCATTAGGAAGTCGGTGGGAAAAGTTATCAGTAAAATAGCCAGCAAAGGTCAAAGTTGACAGCATGTTATCTCACCCAAGTTGCTCATCTCATAAACATTGTTTTTTTCCTCCATCATGGGGTGCCAAAACATCACTTCCCACCATTGAAACACCAGGACCAGCCTAAGAAAAGTGCAAAAGTGCTTAAAACTCACCTTTTTGGCCAATGGTGACCCTAGTTCACCTGACTGAGTACCTGTGTTGGACTTTCTGTACAAAATCCAGTTTTATCTCGGGTAATCGTTTACAGTGTCCTTGTAATCGATTACAGTGTCAAAAAAGGTGTAAACATGATTTCTAAGGCATAATTTGAAAGGTCTTTGAGTATAGATTCCAACAAAACAAGAATCAACTCATTTGGAGTTCGGTGGAGAAAGTTATGAGCAAAAGAACAAGCAAAGGTTAGAGTTGGCAAAAATATATGAAACGCTAACTTGAAAGAATAAACTGTACCAACTCAGATGTCCAAAAATTACAAATTAGTAGTCATTGGAAAGAGTTTTGAGTCTAGTTTCTAATAAAAAAAGAATCACATCATTTGGAAGTCAGTGGGAAAAGTTATCAGTAAAATAGCCAGCAAAGGTCAAAGTTGACAGCATGTTATCTCACCCAAGTTGCTCATCTCATAAACATTGTTTTTTTCCTCCATCATGGGGTGCCAAAACATCACTTCCCACCATTGAAACACCAGGACCAGCCTAAGAAAAGTGCAAAAGTGCTTAAAACTCACCTTTTTGGTCAATGGTGACCCCAGTTCACCTGACTGAGTACCTGTGTTGGACTTTCTGTACAAAATCCAGTTTTGTCTCGGGTAATCGTTTACAGTGTCCTTGTAATCGATTACAGTGTCAAAAAAGGTGTAAACTTGATTTCTAAGGCATAATTTGAAAGGTCTTTGAGTATAGATTCCAACAAAACAAGAATCAACTCATTTGGAGTTCGGTGGAGAAAGTTATGAGCAAAAGAACAAGCAAAGGTTAGAGTTGGCAAAAATATATGAAACGCTAACTTGAAAGAATAAACTGTACCAACTCAGATGTCCAAAAATTACATATTAGTAGTCATTGGAAAGAGTTTTGAGTCTAGTTTCTAATAAAAAAAGAATCACATCATTAGGAAGTCGGTGGGAAAAGTTATCAGTAAAATAGCCAGCAAAGGTCAAAGTTGACAGCATGTTATCTCACCCAAGTTGCTCATCTCATAAACATTGTTTTTTTCCTCCATCATGGGGTGCCAAAACATCACTTCCCACCATTGAAACACCAGGACCAGCCTAAGAAAAGTGCAAAAGTGCTTAAAACTCACCTTTTTGGCCAATGGTGACCCTAGTTCACCTGACTGAGTACCTGTGTTGGACTTTCTGTACAAAATCCAGTTTTGTCTCGGGTAATCGTTTACAGTGTCCTTGTAATCGATTACAGTGTCAAAAAAGGTGTAAACTTGATTTCTAAGGCATAATTTGAAAGGTCTTTGAGTATAGATTCCAACAAAACAAGAATCAACTCATTTGGAGTTCGGTGGAGAAAGTTATGAGCAAAAGAACAAGCAAAGGTTAGAGTTGGCAAAAATATATGAAACGCTAACTTGAAAGAATAAACTGTACCAACTCAGATGTCCAAAAATTACAAATTAGTAGTCATTGGAAAGAGTTTTGAGTCTAGTTTCTAATAAAAAAAGAATCACATCATTTGGAAGTCGGTGAGAAAAGTTATCAGTAAAATAGCCAACAAAGGTCAAAGTTGACAGCATGTTATCTCACCCAAGTTGCTCATCTCATAAACATTGTTTTTTTCCTCCATCATGGGGTGCCAAAACATCACTTCCCACCATTGAAACACCAGGACCAGCCTAAGAAAAGTGCAAAAGTGCTTAAAACTCACCTTTTTGGCCAATGGTGACCCAAGTTCACCTGACTGAGTACCTGTGTTGGACTTTCTGTACAAAATCCAGTTTTGTCTCGGGTAATCGTTTACAGTGTCCTTGTAATCGATTACAGTGTCAAAAAAGGTGTAAACTTGATTTCTAAGGCATAATTTGAAAGGTCTTTGCGTATAGATTCTAACAAAACAAGAATCAACTCATTTGGAGTTCGGTGGAGAAAGTTATGAGCAAAAGAACAAGCAAAGGTCAGAATTGGCAAAAATATATGAAACACTAACTTGAAAGAATAAACTGTACCAACTCAGATGTCCAAAAAATACAAATTAGTAGTCATTGGAAAGATTTTTGAGTCTAGTTTCTAATAAAAAAGAATCACATCATTTGGAGGTCGGTGGGAAAAGTTATCAGTAAAATAGCCAGCAAAGGTAAAAGTTGACAGCATGTTATCTCACCCAAGTTGCTCATCTCATAAACATTGTTTTTTTCCTCCATCATGGGGTGCCAAAACATCACTTCCCACCATTGAAACACCAGGACCAGCCTAAGAAAAGTGCAAAAGTGCTTAAAACTCACCTTTTTGGCCAATGGTGACCCAAGTTCACCTGACTGAGTACCTGTGTTGGACTTTCTGTACAAAATCCAGTTTTGTCTCGGGTAATCGTTTACAGTGTCCTTGTAATGGATTACAGTGTCAAAAAAGGTGTAAACTTGATTTCTAAGGCATAATTTGAAAGGTCTTTGAGTATAGATTCTAACAAAACAAGAATCAACTCATTTGGAGTTCGGTGGAGAAAGTTATGAGCAAAAGAACAAGCAAAGGTCAGAGTTGGCAAAAATATATGAAACACTAACTTGAAAGAATAAACTGTACCAACTCAGATGTCCAAAAAATACAAATTAGTAGTCATTGGAAAGATTTTTGAGTCTAGTTTCTAATAAAAAAAGAATCACATCATTTGGAGGTCGGTGGGAAATGTTATCAGTAAAATAGCCAACAAAGGTCAAAGTTGACAGCATGTTATCTCACCCAAGTTGCTCATCTCATAAACATTGTTTTTTTCCTCCATCATGGGGTGCCAAAACATCACTTCCCACCACTGAAACACTAGGACCAACCTAAGAAAAGTGCAAAAGTGCTTAAAACTCACCTTTTTGGCCAATGGTGACCCCTGTTCACCTGACTGACTACCTGTGTTGGACTTTCTGTACAAAATCCAGTTTTCTCTCGGGTAATCGTTTACAAGGATGCTGTAAACGATTACCAGGCCCTTTTTTCAACACCCTCACTCATCCCTTGCAGAGCTTGCTCCTCCAACTGATCAGGGGTCACCCCACACTCCTTGGACTCACATCACATCACCAACCACCCTCTCCCACCACTAAAATTGTCCTTCAAATTAACTGGTTTTGACATTGGTCACCATGTTATCCAAAATGACCACTCAAACACCAACATCTTACAAACAAGCCTGCAACTTACGAGACAAAAAAAATGACCACATTCTGAAATCCACAAACTCACAACTCATAATAACAATGGTAGTGAATAAATAAAATATGAGACCAATTCAAACCAAAACTCAAATTTTATTTCATTGCACTAAATCGGATACATTAAACTTTGTTTTCTTAATCTATTTACAATGATTACAATTATCATTACTTTCCAAATAACATTTTCCATCAACTAAAATACACAGATTTATTTTGCCTTCTTGCCTTCTCTTCAGCCAATTGTGCCTCCAAATTTGCAACCCTCCTTTTAAGTTCTTCAATTAGAAATTCTTGTTCCTCTAAGGCACGCATAAAAGTTTCTCTGCGAATTCTTTTTTGTTTCTTCTTTCCTCTTGGTTTAGCATCCTTTCTCGTCTGTCAAGCGTTCGTTCAAAGTACATATATACTTTGTCGAAAAAGAGTGACGAACACTCAACTGCATAAACCAAAATAAATTCATCAAAACAACGAAACCCAATAACCCAAGAACCACAACACAAGGATACGAACCCCAAACCTTAACCCAAACCAAATAAGCATGATACGAGATGCCCAAACCGAATAACTAGGCTACGACATGGAATGGAAAACCACTTACCTTCGTCGTCGGACAATCGTCGCCGGAACTTGCCATTCCGCACGATAACAGGAAACGAAACTGGACGGAGACAACACCACGCACACAGAACAAAGTGAAGCGCCACGAAACGCGACCTTCGACCTTCGACCTTCCAAGAGAACGCACCTTCGTTTCCAATGGAACAGAGAAAGGGCTATTTTCGGAATTTCAGTAAAAATAAGGGTTACAGACTTCCGTTTCGTAGGTTTTAAAAAAATTTTATTTTTAAAACAAACCAATCAAACAACGACACGTGGCGTTGTCAAAACAATGTTAAATATGCGTTGTTGGAATATCGCGGTCCTTTATTTAATTGAGGTAGCATGCACGTTGAAGGCAGAGGTGGTTTTTTTTCATATTGTAACGGATTCAACGGGAAGAAATAAGAAGTTGGGTCTGGGCTTTAGGAGGTTTGGGGGAGGCTTATAAAAATTAGCTTGAAGGGGAAGGATAAAGGGGTAAGAAACAAAACCCTAGTTTTTTTTTGAGTGAAGGGTTGTGACCGAGAAGGAAAGGGAAGCACCACATCTAGCTGTGAGAGGAAAGGTGATCATCGGCGTTTTTCACATTCGGAACCGTCAGGAAATCCAAGGTAAGGGGAGCAAACCGAATATCTACTATATGTTGGGATGTATTTCGTGGGGAAGGGTATATATTTATGGAGTTCCATTACTATATTACGTTCACGTATGACATAAGAACTAGATTGTGCTTTGCATGACATTAATGTAGGTATCCCTTTTGTCTGGTGTATTTTGTTTGACCCTAGAAAGAGTAGGTTTGAGTGTCTTTTCTCTCAGTTATGGAAAATGGTGATTATGGGCGTCTAACAGGGACTTTGTTCCTGGTCAGTCTGTGTATGAGGGAAGAATAAAATAGGTGTGATATATGAAAGTTATGAATGATGATTGGGGTGGTGAGGAATAAAATGTGTTTTAAGTTATTTGAGGAAAATAAATAGGTGTGATGCATGGAGAGTCTCGGATTGATGTGCGAGAATGGGAATAGGTAAAAATAGAGTATAGTGGATGCTTGAGTGGAATGAAGTAATGGGGCGAGGATGTGTAAATAGGACATATATTGTAGTGTTAGTTTGGTGGAGCCAATGGGTGAGGCTAGGCATGAGCAAAGAAGATGAGAGTAGATGGTGGTAGTTGGTCTGAGGTTGGCCGAGAGATGAAGGAGTGAGTGTAGAGAGGAGGAGGATAGGAAGTGGTTTAACAAATGGAAAATGTGGGAAAAGAAGGAGAGTATGTTTTGTTTTTCGTATGTGGTGGTTATGTGAATGTTGTGGTCTCAGCGTGTATGGGGAAGAAGAACGAGTTTTAGATGAAATGAGTGTAGGAGAATTAATTGAGAGAGGAAAGAGTGAAGTTGCGGGCAGGGAAGTTTTAGTTTTTTGTTTGCATGGATAAAAGATTCAACTCTTCTTTGAGTGGGTTCCGCGGCACTTGGGAAAAGGATGAGAGTGCTCCTTCAGCTTGTTTTGTAACGTTGATATTCACTTTGCAGAGGAGTGGGTTAGTAGTGTTGGTGTTAAGAAATTGATGGTATAGAGTATATATATATATATTAATATAGTATAAATATATAATGAAAGTATGTTAATATATTATATTAATATAATATAGGTATAAGTAATATATATATATATATATATATATATATATATATATATATATATATATAAGAAGGAGGGAGTTGCGTAATATAATATTAATACAATATATATACATATATATGTATAAAACGTTGGGAGTTACGAAAGTTAATAGCGATACAGTATAAATTTATATATTTGTATAATAAAGTTGGGTGTACGTGGCAAGTTCATGTAGGAACTTTAGTGTAAAGATGATTTCTTTGTTGATATATGTCCCAGGTGGTAAAACGGGTGCTTTGTTGGGTGCCATCACGAGTGTAAGTATGAGAGTTGTGTTTTCTTTCCTCTGTTGTTCGTTGATTTGAAACTTTGTTACGTTTCGGACTTCAAATTTTGATGGTTTTATGTATATTGTTGATACTATTTATGGAATATCTTGAGAATGGTGAGATAAACCGTGTGATTTGTTGATTAATGCATGTTATTGAGAACGTGTATGGATTTATGATGAGAATATGAAACTCTGTTATTTTTCTCGTACGGTTGTTGGGTATGTGTGAGCTTTTCGTATTGCGTTATGATAAGGATGTTGAGTCTCGTGTAGAAACAGAAATTTGAGTGTCACTTCGGTTTGAGTAAGGAGGTGAATGTCTCGCCCATTTTGATGTTGGAGAGATAGGTCTGAAGTTGCGATGGAGGACGACTCGAATCGCCCGGTTTTGCGTAACAGGTTGGGATGACAAAGTGCGAGGGAACGACATTGTTCTATAGATGGATTGATATGATATGTTTAAGTGTTCGGATAGGATACTATTACTTCATATAGCCTGTGTTTAATGTTGTTTTACTGTATTATATTCTATGTGTTGTTTTATTGTTGCTCACCCTTGCATGTTTGTGGTTGTGGTTTTCACCTGCAATGATCGTACTTGTACGGGAGTAGATGGTGTTGCAGATGATGTTAGAGTGCAGTAGTGTGACGAGAGAAGGGAAATTATTTCTTCTGGAATTTTAGTGATTTTGTTATTTAAATTTTCTTTTCAGATTTAGTGTTTTCGGTAAAGATTATATTTTAATTGTATTTTGCAAGGACTGCGTTTATGATTTTTGATTTTTGCTTCCGCAATGCTATTGGAATAAAGTATGTTATTTATCCAAAAAGATCAAGTTTGTAGTAAACTATGTAAGGATTGTATTATTCTAATTCACATGTGACATCTGGTTAAGGGTGTTACAATTTGGTATTAGAGCATGGTTTTCGAAAAATTGTTTTGGGGCTTTTGGAGAGTGAGTTCGACTAGCTTTTTTGTATGATTCTGATGGTTGTATGATAGTTTTCTTATTTATTTGTGTTTAAAATCCAAGATGGCGAGACAGGAAGGAACTACTACTCCTATTGATGCTACTGTAGAGCTTGCGCAAGCCCTTCGACAAATTGCTCAGGTGTAGCAAGGGCAGCAGACACAACAGGCACAACAAGTGATCCAAGTATTTGTACCTAGAGTGGGTATGAATGACTACTTGCGTCATAATCCTGCAAAATTCAATGGGAAGGCTACGCCGGACGAGGCCGACGATTGGATTTGTAGCAGTGAGAAGATTTTTGAGGTGATTGATTGTTCCAAGGGGCAGAAGCTGGTATTTGCTACCTACATGCAAGCTGGGGAGGCTGAGTATTGGTGGTGAGGTATGCGGTTGAAGATGGATGCTCGCAGGGAGACCATTAGTTGGGAGCACTTCTGAGCAAGATTCCTAGAGAGATACTTTCCGGTTAGTGCTAAGTTGCAGAGGGAGGGAGAGTTCATGACCTTAGTGCAGTGGAACATGTTTGTGCAGGCGTATAAGGAGCGGTTTGAGTATCTGGCTAGATTCTACAGTCAGAACGTGAGTGAAGAATGGAAGTTTTCCTGGAAAGTGTGCGAGTGAGGACAAAGCACATTGGAAAGTCTCGTGTTGATGTGTGGGGGCAGTCAATATTCCTTGTAAGTTGTTGGGAGAGAAGACTTTCATTGCATGTGAAGATTTGAATGAAGAGGAAGAGAAATTAATTGATGAGTGCTTGACGTATTTGGAGGTGTTAAAAAAATAAATTCTAGTGGATGAGGCAAATTTTGAGAAGATTGATACCAAGGAGGAAGTTAAAGAAAAGATGTTACCATCGCATTTAAAGTATGTTTTCTTAGAAGAAGATGGAAAGAAACCAGTCATCATTAGTAATTCTTTGTCTTCTGAAGAGGAGGAAAAATTGGTAGACATTTTGAAAGCTAATAAAGGAGCTATTGGGTGGTCAATCTCGGATATCAAAGGTATAAGCCCAACTTATTGCATGCATAAAATATTTATGGAGGATGACTATAGACCTGCTCAACCACAAAGAAGGTTAAGTGTTGAAGCTTTTGGAGTTGGCATTATATATCCGATCTCTGACAGTGCGTGGGTAAGTCCAGTACAAGTAGTATTAGGGGTCATTTTAATGGAGAAAGAACAGCTGCAAAAGTTCTCCAGTCAGGATTCTATTGGCGTCGTTACCTGTATGAAACGCCATCCGGTTGGTGAACGTCTTGATATGATCCTCAATATCGGTCGTCCCATCGTATACCTTAAATTGGGGCGGGACAAATTGCTCAGATATGTGGACTTCTATAATAGCTTGGACGAATGGTAGCATACCAGACGTGCTCTCAGCCTTCACCACCAATTGCTTGTTGATAGCGGCGCTCTTCGCTGGAACAATTTTGGTCCCACTTTCCCTGACCTTGGTGTCGGTCGGCTTCCATGTCTCGTTTGCCATTTTGTTTTTCTTCGTTGTTTCCTCCTGGGCAACCTTGCCCCACTCTTCCCCTACATTCTCTCTCGTCTCAAGAATCTTCTATTGCGCAACCCGAGCCGAACACTCGGCTCGGACTGTCGCCAACTTTGCTTCATGACGTTGCTGCATTTCCTACCTTCTTTGTTGTAACATCATGATCATCTCCATCGGGTCTTAAGTTCTCATGTTTCTCGTGATCACCATTGGGTATAATCAAGTCACCCGGTCCCACGGTGGATGTCAAAATGTTTCGTGTGTGAGGTCGAGTTACCAACACCTGCATAATTTCTCCTGGGATGTCGTTCGGTAACTGTTCTTCTTGTCTTTCTCCTCGATCCATCGTCCCGAGGTGCACCTGCCAAAGGTTCTCCGATGCTTAAGTTAGTTGACTGACCGTACTAGAGTTTAATGTAACAGTAATAAATGTGCAGTAAATGTAAACACTTACCTGTTATTTTTGACCCTATTTATAGTTTTTGGCATGAGCTTGAGATTAGTGAAGTCTTAATCACGGTCTAATCTCAGTCCAATACCTTTAATTACCAATTACGTTTCTTTTATAGGAAACCTGATTATTAACTTTCCAACCCTTTACCATCCTATGGGCGATTGTATAGCCGTCCGAACCATACTATATATATATAATATGTGTGTGTCGTTATTTAAGACTAGCGGTCAATACTGAAGTGGCATGCGAACATCTTGGAGTGGTGGAAGAGCGTGGCAATAGAAACAAGATCAAGATATTTTCAATCCATTTCTTAATTTTAATAATTAAAATATCATGAGTAAATAAATCTATTAACTAATAAAATTAATTAACTAAAGTCCCCTACGAATAACATAAAACATAATTAACCGAAAACAAATTAGATAAGCCTGAATCAGAAGATATTTAGAAACAGCAACTGGTTGTGCTAACACAAACACTTATTCAGTAGCTATATAGATAATCAGCTACCACAGAAGCATTGGAGAAGAAAGCTTATAAGAAAGGTAATCTAAGGATGTAAGCATTAGGAGTCAACCTAGGAGTAACCAAAGCAGCAAGAGGAACCTTTTTCTGCAAGGCAAGACCAAAGGCCTCCTCCATGTTCAATTCCCCCACTTCACGTGGCACCTTCCAATCAAAGGAATGAACCAAGGTTCCCAAAATGTAGTGCACTAAGACAATCCCCATTCTGGTGCCGGCGCAGATCCTTCGCCCGGCGCCGAAGGGTATTAACTCGAAGTCATTGCCACGTGGGTCGATCATTTTGTTCCTGCCACTCAAGAACCTCTCTGGCTTAAACTCGAGGGGTTTGTCCCACACTTGGGGGTCTCTCCCAATGGCCCAGATGTTGACGCTCAAGCGAGTGTTCTCGGGGATGTAGAAGCCGTTAACTTGGCATGGTTGTTTGGAGATTCGAGGGAGGTTGAGAGGAGTTGAAGGGTGCTTTCTGTAGGTCTCTTTGCATATGGCTTGGAAGTAGGGAAGGTTTGGGATGTCGGATTCTTTGAGGCGGCGCTCCCTGCCTATCACTTTGTCCATTTCCTCGTGAGCCTTCTTCATGATGCTCGGGTTCTTCAGCATCTCTGCTAAGGACCACTCTATGATGCTTGAAGACGTGTCAGTTCCCGCTGTGAATAGGTTCTGTGCAGACCATCAGATACCAGTTACAACACCATAACACACTTAATTCAATTTCAACTTAATAATCAATTTCTCTAATTAAAGTTTAATCTCATCTTCTCATCAGTATAAGATTCTACACTTATTTTAAAAGGTGTTAGATGTTGGGATCAGTTTAAAACTAACATCAGAGTAAGGTGAGAAGTAAAATAGAAGAGAAGACACAATTTTTTATTTCAAAATTTTAGATTAAAGATTTTTTATATAAGCTGATCTATGCTCACTAATGTTGTATCTTACTTTTATCATTAGATAAGAAAGACACTCTCATTGATTAATATTACTGGCCAGAAAAAAGATTTTAAGTAGTCAATACGAAAAAATAAAAATTAATATACTCAGTTAAAAATACTAAGATCATTTGAAAGTACTTTTTTATTTTTGAAAAAACTCAAATTTTTGTGACAAAGATTGCAAAGCAATAATATTTCTAAGAGTATAAATAATTTGGAAAATAAATATTTTCACATAAAAATATTCCAAATTATTTTAATAATGTTTTAAATTTTGTTTATAAACTTAATTAGTAATTTAATTTTTCAATTTAAATTCATTTTAGTTTTTATATTTTTTTGTTAAATTAAATCTTATTTTAAAAAAATAAATTAATGTGATTTTATATTTTTTAAAAGAAGACTCTATCTTTCCTCAAAACGACGTTAATATATATTATTTAATGATATTACTTATAATATTATTATTAAATAATATAATAGCATAAGTATTATTTAATGTTTTTAAATTATATTATTTTTGTGTTACTCAGTTTTTAGATTCATGATATTATTTTGCTGATAAAAAATGTATATTTTTAATACTAAACTAATTAAAATTTGTTCTCTAAATAGTATTCTAAAGATTTCAAAGAAAATTGAAATTTAAAATTTTACAAAACAAAAAATTTAGTTAATATATCTCAGTTCAAATAAAATAAATAAATTAGATTTGATTAAATCTAATGAAAAGATCTTATCCAACTTCGTACATACATTTACTTATTATAAACAATGATATTGTCCTACGATCTTGGAACACCATTTTCCGTGGTCCCAATTCCAAATGAAGATAAGCGCTGTATCGTGTCGGAGCAATTAAACTTGATCTTGCGAATCAGTTCACAGATAACACTCGATCGTGGTTAACTTCAGTTCACATACAACATGTACGTACGGCCTTAGGTTGTCCTTTATTATTCGATCTAAAATTTAGATTCAGCTGTAATGTTTTTCTTTTTCATTCTAATACACTGTTATTGACGATTTGAAACTATTGATAAAAAAACTTAATTACTAATTTGATTTGTATATTTATATGTTTTATTTATTTAATATATATATATATATATATATGTATGTAAAGTTAGCTAACCTATCAAAGAAAATTTTCAAATAAATTAAATACAATAACTTGTTAAATTTTAAACCCCAAACAACTTGGAGGAAGGTAAGAGATGAAAAAAGAAAAATATCAGAAAAATTTCAAAATAAAAAATAACCTAAATTTTGAGACATAATCTTTCCGTAGTATAAACGTGAATTAAACGGAATATTGATTTTTTAAAAAGAAAATAAAGACTCAATTAAATTACTAATTAAACAAAAGAAATAATAATAATAATGTACTTTATGTATTCTAACAGGAAAACCACTTTCTTTATTAAAAAAATTCAAAGTGTACTTGTAGCTCTCTTTAAAAAAGTGAGCTTTGGCATCAATTCATCACACCGACAAATTATACCTGTCAGTGAGACAAAATTTTGGTAATTACTCATTAATTATTATGGGTAGGGCTAATTCACTATATGTATACAGAATAGAGGGGGATGTGTTTTAAAAAACCTCCAAATATTATATTTATTTTTCTTTATTTCCCTCAACTTAATAGAAACTTATAACTAATAAGAATAAAATTAATAATTAAAAACTTAAGTTACAAGATATTCTTCCTAATCCACTCTTCACTATTATTGTTCGAACTTTGTTAGAATGATTTATTAACTAAAAAATATAACTTAAAGTTTTCTCTGACTTTAAGTAAATTTCATTTACTAACGTGATATTTCAAAAGGCGCTACGCCTGTTAAAGTTTTGTCTAAGTATTGAAAATGTGAATAAGACACAACTAAGAATGTCCCAAACACATGTTTTAGTATGGTTAGTGGCTTAAGGTGTGGTCTTCAACTTGACACATTACACATTACATCGTGGATATATACAACTCATATCCATGGTGGTAATGACGAAAGAAACTACTTTTGGTACTTCAATCACGTGATTATATTTTTATGTTTTAATTATATCAATATTTAATTTATAAACACAGTTGAATGATGTGTCAAAATTTTATATGAATTAGGATATAACTAATTTTTATTTATATTATGTAAATGAAGTCATCTCATTTTACAAATTAATTTTATGATAATATTATATTTAAATGTATTTTTTAATATATAAATAAAGTTTATCTTAAAGAGGTTTATTAAATTTATTTTTATTATTGGATTACTCTTGATTGACTTGTGTAAGAGTTGTTGTTACCCAATACTCACATGTGAGATGTTCGTGTTTCTATATAAAAGAGATATGTTAAAGATTATACAAAAATTAAAAATAAAATTAATTTATAATATATAAACAGAGACAGTTATTTTTTTTTTAAAATAAGTTAAAATGAGTTATACTATTATTAGGTATCAATGAACAGAATATTGATGTTTGATCATGGAAAGATGTGTTTGAGAAATGGACGTGGACTAAATAAAAGAATAACTTAAGGCATATAAGATGAGTTAGAATTAATATAAGATTTTATAATTATTTTGATTGAAGGGTGGGGAAGAAATGGTCAAAGTTAAGATAAAGAGTGATACGTACGAGTAGCAGTGCTTTGACGTTGATGAATGAGAGTTTGTCCCCATGAGCGTCGTCTTCACCATAATGAGCCATGACCATGTCCAAGAAATCGGGTTTATTCTTTCTCTTATGCTTAGAAGCCACATGGTTCTGAATCATGTTTGTGAGCAACACATCAAACTTGTTGTGCAAGTGCTTCATCCCACGCTCTATACCTTGAAGGTCCAATTTGGCCAAGAAGGGTATAAAATCGCCAATGTTGAAGTAGCCTGCAACAGTCATGAGCTCGACCACCATGTCCTTGAACTGGTTTGAGTCAGAACCCTTGGTCTCGAACACTCGACGACTGAGTATGACTTGGCCTATCATGTTGGCCATAGAGTAAGTGAGCATCTCAGGCACCACCACAGCTTCACCCCTCTTGCTACACTCGTACATGCTACCCAGCATCTGCCCCATCTCTTCTTCTCGAACCTTTCCCCACTCATCAAGAGCCCTTCCTCCAAGCATGTGCAGGTTGCTTAGTTTCCTCAGCAATTTCCACCTTGATCCATATTCAGCAAACACCATGTCCTGTTTCACACAGTGTTTTGTTCATGCATATTTATTTAGATCAAACTTATCAATCAGCTCCTTTTTTTTTTTTTAATTTGAAAGTGATTCTTTTAAGAAAAAGACATATGTAATGTACTTTCATAAATACAAATAGCAGAACTCATAACCCTGTATTTAAAACAATTTCATTTATCTGACATATAATACTAGAGTACCTTCCATTAACGTCTCCTCACCTTTTCTCAAATTACGTCCAAATCCCAACTTTTTTAACATTTCAAAGAAGCATTCATTTTTTAAAATATTACATCGTCACCACGGCACCTTTTTTTTTTTTTAAGTTTTAAAAATATTATACTTCCACACGTTGGTAATAATATGAGAGATTGCTACTATACTAAAAAAAACCAAGAGATATAAATATATTCTGAACAAGAAATCACATAAATTATATTTATAATTTACTCTTAAATAATCTTTCATAATATATATCGTACATGTGATTAAAGGCTCTTATTCATAAAACATTATTATGTGTACTAACTAACAAACTTACTCCAAGTGTGTGTACATTATTAAAAAGAAAATGGAGGATAGAGGAATTAATTATATATAATATCCACTTAAGCCCACGTTTTGAAGAATCCACAAAAATATTCTTTTTATACAAACAAAGTAGAACCTACCTCTAAATACATAATTAAGCTTTAAATAATTGTCTTATATAGACTTGTATCATTGATATGGGTCAAATTTACTGTAATTAATTTCTCAGTTAAAGAGAAACTAGTTTCCTAATCTAAAAAATCTTGTTCACAATAAACTTGTTTGAAATATGTGTGATAGGTTTATCAAGAAAAAAAAATTCATTAAGAAAATTCAACAAAATTTAAGTTAACTCAATAAAAAAGTTCAACATTATTTTAAATCAAATTAAGATAATATGTTTATCGGTTTTAATTTCTATAAGTTACTTGACCTTTTTCATTTATATATATATATATATATATATATATATATATATATATATATATATATATATATATATATATAATATATGATTTCGAATCATAGTTAAATTTTCAATATATGAAAAGGAAATAGAAGCATAGATAAAATTGAAGAAGCAGGTGGTGTTCATATCCCTACCTGTGCATCATAAGCCAAGTGGGTTGCACCAGCATTTGGAGGCCGATTGGAGAAGTTTTGGTCAAGGGTTTTAAGGAAGGCACGAGCAGCGGCAGGAGTAGAAGCCACAACCATGTTGTTACTACCCATTTTTAGGTACATAACCGATCCATATTTCTTTGCCATATTAGCCAATGTCACATGGGGCATGCTTCCCATAAGAGGAAGTGCACCCACCACAGGCCACCCTCTTGGCCCCGGCGGCAGCTTCCGGCCACGGCGTTTGAAGAGTGTGCGAATGGACAAAAGGGTCACCAAGAAAATCAAAATTGACGCAGAAATTTCCTTCACAAGGAACAAGGTGTCCATGGTGACAAACATAATCTAACGAACTGGCTATGAACTAAGTGTGGAGAATTTGATAGCTCCGGGGGACATATATACATAACATAGGATGATGTTTGGTGTGGTGTCGTGTGGAGTTTGGCAGGGCACGTTGTCACCAACATTTCCTAAATAATTGTAAGAAGAGTTGGTTCTACTTCTTCATGCCGAGTGCAACCTTCCCCACACGTATTAAACAAGAATTGAGAAAAAAACATAATACAGAAGAAAAGAGACTACATGTGATTCTTAATTGTTTTAGGCAAGGTCTTTTTATTTGTTCAATTTTTGTGAAAATTCAATTATGCTTATTTAAATAGAGAAGAGAAATAAATCTTTATTAAATTAAGACTAGTGAAAAACTATGTTGCATGGATGCAATATCTATATCCAATACGACACATATATGATATATCGCGATATTCATTTTGAAAATAATATATATATATATATATATATATATATATATATATTATTAATATATATATTATATATATATTAAAAAATGTGTAATAGTTCTTAAAAACATAATAAATATATAATTGTTATCTTGTGTATTCAAATTAAAATAATATGTATATTTAAAAATGTATAATAATTCTTAAAAACATGATAAATATATAATTGTTATGTTGTGTATTTAAATTAAAATAATATATTTAAAATTGTCAACATAGTTATAAATTATTATCATCATAAAAATACTATTTTATAGATTAGATACTTAATAAATATCAGTAAAATATTCTAAAGTATCAAACATGACTATTTGACTTAAATTAAAATATTAGTGTTTCACAAATAAAAAAAATATTTACATTTTATATGTTAATAAAAATAATAAAATTATTATTATTATAATAATTATTATTACTATTATAATTATACAATTAAAATATTTTTTATAAAATTTATCATAAATAATTTTTATTTATTTTGTAGGTAGTTTTATAATTAAGAAAATAGTTAACTTTAAAAGAAACAAGGAAATAAAAAAAACCATTAAATTAAAAAAATCCACTTAAAAAGTGAAATTAATATAATAATTATTTTAATTTTAAAGAAACTATTTGTTCAAAAGTTAAAATTGGAAAATAAATATGAAAAAGAAAAATTCCCTTTATATATAGGTATAAATATTAATATTGATATATGAAAGTTATTATATACCTTAAAGGTGACTTTAAGAATACCAATAACATAATTTTCAGTGATATAACAATTAGTTAATAAAAGTGATTCTGTTGGGAAGTACATGAGAAAAGAGAGATAGACGTAAATTGTTTGTTTTCTGTTTTATACTCTCTCTTTTGTCTTCCTTTTTTATTCCTTTATTAATTATTAAAAAGATTCTAAGAAGTTATCATATAAGTAAGAACAATTTCTCTCCTTGAGGGTCCATCAATAAAATCATGGTAAGTTATACAAAAGATTCGAATATAGTTTTGGATCTTCTGAGAATACAGTTTCTCATAAGACGTTCAGAATTTAATACGATTAAAATGAAATAATCCTCAATAATTTGGTGTGTAGTGATTAGAAGATTGGCAATAAGTGAATCTTTGGGAATATGGAAAGTGGTGAGTACGTAACTCAATCTAAGAGAGTAGGTTATGAACTCACATGTGTGCAACCAAACCGTCCATGTTCAACCGAAAGTCAGTGAGAGAGATTTTGCAGCTATACCTACCGTTCTTTTTGTGAAAGTATAGATTTTTTAGATTTATAAATTTTCATTAGTCATAAAATTTTGATTCCGCGGTTCTTACTTTCTTACATTAAAATAGGTTTCTAATTTTATGATTTTTAAAAATTCATATTTTGATAATTATGTGTAATTAAAGTTTTCTAAACTTAATTGAAAATCTTACATATGTTTAATACGATAAATTTATAATATATAAATAAATCAAATCTTATATTATAAATTGATTTTATAATATTAATTAGATTTAAAGTTTTTTTCTTAAATGATACTAAAGTTATTCAAAATTTATTTAATTTTAATAAAATTTATTATTAGTTAAATTATAAATAAAACAGATTTATAATATATAAATAAATATAATTTCTTTATAAGTTAATTTTGTTGAATTGAATTAGATTTAAAGTGGGTTTTTTTATTTCTCATGCCTCTTTTGAGGGAAAGTAATGGATTCAATCATTATATGTAATGAATTTTTTACTACTCAAGGTTTTTGGGTCTTCTCCATTTGATGTGTTTTGCCACTTTAGGATTCTTTTGTTTGTGACAACAAGCATGGTTCAAAAAGAGAAAGGGTATAGAATGAGACTTGAAGGGATTGTGTTTTGATCGATTATTATTTATTGGTTTGAAATAGTGAATTTCAATTTGTGGGGGTGCCCTTTTTTTATATATTAGCACTTCAGTAAACTTTGGTTCAATCAACTGTGCAAACCTCTCTCCTGAAAAAAAAAGATAAACAGTTAAAGTGAATATTAATGTGTTTAACTTAAGGTGTTTGTTAATAAGTTATTGCAGAATATCAGGGCCTTATCCATCAGGGGCCTTAGCCATCAGTTTAACAAATACTATTTAACGCATAAATTGATATCATTTTCTCCAACTGTATGGCTTTAAACCAGGTATAAGCAAATGTTATTTGCATGTTAGCCTGCTTGTGCTTGAGTTTGTAGATCAAGACAACTTCTGCATATATTGTCTTAATTGACAAATTTGTTTGTCCGTACCTGGGATCTTTTGCCTCGGGTTTTATTATACATCTTCTTAACCGATGTATGAGAATTTAGTTACCACACTAGTGCAGTAAAGAAAAACGATAACGGTGTTTTGACTTATTCGCATCAGTTCTACAACCGAGGTATATAAATGTGAGGTAAAAAGCGTACCACTTTTGGTCTCGGTTCTGAACAGAGGTATAAAGATGTATGTTTTTGCCTCGGTTAAAATGAAACCGAGGTAGTAGAAGGTATTCCTTTTTTTTCGCCAGACTTTTGGTCTCAGGTTCTGGTGAACCGAGGCAGTAGAAATGTTCTTTTTTTTCTCAGTCTTTATGCAAGAAGTGCTTATTGTGATTTTCTCTATTGCATCATCTTTTAATCGCGATTCTATAGAAATCTGAACTCAATCTTCTATCCCACAATCAGAAAAAGAGAGGAAAATATCGTAGAAATAATAAACTTTAAAGCTCACACTAGGCTAGAATCAAATTCAGTTCCTTTCATAACATAACATAATCATATAACACAAAAAGAAAAAGAAACAGTTTTTCCTCCAAGCAAGTTCATCCCTTCAACCTACGAAACCCACCACAAAAGCCATATCCAGAGAGGAAAACTTTCTCCTTCAATTCCTCTTAACAAATCATGCCAGAACGCTAGAAATAAAAAAAGCCATATCCAGAAATGTGCTCTGCTCCTTCTTCACCTGCGTCAAATGGAGCCAACAACCAAATGTGACTCAATACACATCAATTTTTGTTAAGCCAACAACCAATAGCCATTTTTCTCTACAAGGAAAAACCCAACCACCCCAAATTGGTTATGGCGACCACAAACCAAAACAGAAATGAAATTAAGCTTCCACCCCTCTCTGTTCATCTCCAATCACCAACAAAGGAGTTGAATCCTTAAGCAACAAACACGGGAGATTACCTACACGGCGTGACTTCCTCCAACGTGAGCAACGACGACTCCAATGACTGGCCACAGTGAAGACGTGGCGCGAAGGAGCAACGGTGTTTCTCTGTCGAGGAGTTGGCTTTGCTCTGGGTAGAGTTGAGTGAGGCTATGGCTTCGGAGACTTTGGCGACTAAGGAGGGGTCTTTAGGGGCGGAAGTTGGGCCTTCAGATCTGTAAATCTGAGATTTTTCACCGCCAACGGCCACCGCTCGCTCTTCACTCCAGAGGCGATGCACTAGCAGACGAGGTGGAAGTCGCGCTCGCAGCCATCGCATACGACGAGGTGGTGGTGGCTCCAGGCGGCGACAGGGCAGGCAACACAAGGAGCAAGATTCGAGCGTAGAGAAAAATGGGAGAGGTGCTAGGTCTTCCTAGCTTGAAAGAGGCATTTGGGGAAAAGTTTCTGAAGGTCCAAGCCCAAGAAGGCTTATATGCCTCGGTCAAAACGAGGCCGAAGTACCTTTTGACACTGGGTTTAAGAGGATTGATGTCATAGAAGCGTGTTCAGTGCATGTTCAGGGAGTTGTAGGTGTGGCAGAGGCTTTATGCCTCGGTTCTACGTGCAACCGAGGTAGTATCACCTTTTCAAAGTTGTCAGGCGGGTTTTAGGCACCGGTTCTCCTGCAACCGAGATCGTAGTGTTGTTCTACTTCGGTCATGCATGCAACCGAGGCCTATAAGGTCCCCTTAATTTCACTTTTGCCACTACGTTTTGATAGACAGCGGTTTGGTGTAAAATGAGGTATATTGTGCGAGTTTAAAAGCAAATATTGTACTAGTGCAGGTCCTTTGTAAATTGAGTTTGGCCCATCGTCTCACAGTGCCTTTTTATACCAAATTATACATGGGAAATGACACTTCACATATCTTAACTATATATTAAGAAAAGGTTTTAGTAGGATCAAATGGCTTGAATGAGAGTATTTGCAAGATGAGTATAAGTTTGTTAATATTGTTCATAGGAGGAGCAATGTGAGTGCTAAACCCAATCCTTGATGTGTTTGTTTTTTATGATGACAACAATACATTGATTGTAACAACACATAGATGTTGTGGACACAACATAAATGTGTATCTGTGATTGAGACATATGTTCCTATGAAAATGTTTATTGATGACTACATATGTCGACATGTTGCTTAGTCTTCATACTTTTGTGATCATAATTGTGCTTATATCTCTGTATGCATACTGAATGTTTTTGTGTGTTAAAACCACAACACAAAGCAACTCTGTATGAAATAATCAATTACAATGATATTGTAATCAATTAAGTTCATCAGATAGCTTATGTTTTTAAATTGTGGCAAAACAACAAGTTTTAAATCGATTATATTAAGTGTAAAATCGATCAAAACTCGTGTCTTTGCAAATATATTGTTGAAATGTGTTTGATGAGTTTTTGAGGAGAAAAAGTTTTCAAAATCTGTTTAAGTGAGGAGCTTAATCGATTACACTGGTTATGTAATGAACTAAGTTTGTTACAATTTGAAAACTGTTTTCAAGCTTAGTCATATCTAAAATAACGATCATATTTTTAAATATGTTTGACTAGCATGTATTGCGAATCGATTACATTAATTGTGCATTCAATTGAAATTGTGTTAATTGTAATTTTGTTACATCTGTAACATAATCGATTGTTTTACGTGTGTCATAAGGAAAACTATAAATTGACGCATTACACATAACTCTGTAACAATTTGATCATTAAATTTTCATATCTGATATCTTTGATTTGAGAAAAGTGTTACAGGTGTTGAGACACTCCAAGAAACAAGATTCATACAGTTTGATACATCTTGAAGGTTTCTTGAAGAACAAATTTGGATTTACATTGTTGATGAAATACTACACGAGTGAGGTGTATTCTTGCCTGATCAGACTTCATTCTCTGCAATCTCGGATTGTGTTGTTTTCGTGTGCGCGTGGCAAGGAAGAAGAGTGAGGAGCTCTTGGTACTTTGAGAGGTGTTCTCAAAGGGTTCTGTAGTGAAGACGTGTGGTTCTTTGTGCAGGTGTTATCTTTCTATATTTGATTGTTGAGGGAGAGATGTGTTTACATTTGAGAGAGTCTCTGTAAAACCTTTGGTGTAAAACTCAAATCATTATAGTGAAAGTTCCTTAAATCTAAGGTTGATTGAAAGGGAAACTGGGTGTAGGCATTGAGGCTGAACCACTATAAATCCTCTGATGGCAACTCCTTTAGGGATTTCCCATCCAAAGAAGTATCAACTTAGACTAAGACTAAGAAAGGGAAGTGAATAAAGACTTTCAATAAAAGTTCTTTCCTTATCTAAGTCTTAGATATATTTACCTTGCTAAATAACATTTGCATTGTTTTGTAGGTCACCAATAAATGTTGGAAACCATGCTTATGCATCCTAGGAAACTTGCCAAGCTAAAGAGAGCAAAGGAGGCAAAGAAGAGAAGAACTTAAGCATTTTTTCGGATTGGAACAGTTAGCTTCAAGATTAGGATTACAAAGGAAATTAGCTTCCGGAATGAACTTCGCTCAGCCACTGCCAGCCTGAGCTCAGCCCTTCTGCACGATATTTTTCAGCACTTAAAATATGTTTTTAATGTGTTTCATGTGAGACTTGCGAGCCAAGCTTAGATTGTGATAAACAAATTTTTAATCCCCGAAAACGGAGTCAAAAACTCGTTAATACCTCGACAAGTGTACCGAATCGTATCAAGTAATAATAAATGGTAAGACCAAGTATCGTTTCCCAAGAGACTCACGACACTAAATAGTTATGTAATTGCTTAAGCAATTAAGACTTAAGAACAAATTTTGGGGGTTTTCAATGCAAATGCAATAAAATAAACATGAATGCAATTTGATCAATTGAGGCTAAACACAAGAATAAATGGATGAAGTTGATGATATTGTTGTTGGGTTTAGATTTCACATAATTTACTCTCATGCATATATGAATTCATCTTCTTCATTAATGTTAATGCCACTTTCTAATTTACCTTAAACCCGATGTCTCGGTGAGAAAACCTACTCCTAATTACTAGTTCACAATGTCTTGTCTCCCTAGCAATTAATCATGCATTACATTCGCACAAAAGCTTAAAGGAAACCGATCCTCCAATTCCTATGTCTAGGTAATATTGCTTCCGGGAGAATTTCCCCAATTCTAGATTTCCCCGTATGTGTCCTTATCGACAAAATCAATGATCATGCAATTGAATGAGTTAAACAAAGCATGCATGGAGTGTAGAGGAAAAACCCTAACAATTAATGAAGTAAAGCATATATAATCAAGAATCAATTCAATACATGAGAGTATAAGAGGTTACATCTTCCCCAACAACAAATAAGATTTAGTTCCCCAATATCATGGAGAAACAAGATGAACAATGGAATGAAAGAATGAAAGAGATAGAAAAACCCTAGAAAGAGAAGAGGAGAGCTTTCACATCCCCAAATCTACCCCCAAGGGGTGAAAAGTGTGTTTCTGTGCTCAAGGCATCAAAAGATACAATCCCTAGGATGTGCAAGTCCTTAAATAGAACATAAAAATAACAAAAAACAGGTTCAAGCCCATAAAAATAACAGAAAACAAGTTCAAGCCCACGTCGTTGGTGCTCAGCACCAAAATGGCACTCAGCGGTAGCTGCGGCACTAGCGCTTACCGCAACTTTGGCGCTCAGCGCAACTTTGGCGCTCAGCACAACTTTTTCTGTACTCTGGTTGACTTTTTTGCTCTCTGGTTGACTGGTTGACTTTTATGCATTCTGGTTGACTTTTTTGCATTATGGCCATTCGGTACTTTAATTCTTCTTTCAAATCATTCCAATAGCCTACAAAATCAAGGGAATCTAGCACAAAACCATTAAATTCTCCTTCAACTCTCTTATTCACAAAACTAAAGAAAAAACATGAGTTCAAGCAAGCTTTTAAGTCAAAAAGGGTGTTTTTAATATCAAAATTAAGTATAAAAATAACGGTTTTTCAACCATTATCAGATTGCATCTTCAACACACTTCTTTTGTCATTCTTTAGAGCTTCATAGATCAGTTTTAGAGCTCTCTCTTCACATATAAAAGAGAGGTGCATCTCCATGTAAAAATTAACTTTGAAATGATAAAGACATGTTGAGTTTACTCTAAGCTTATCTTCAAAGTTCAACCTATCTTGTGCTTATTTAACACTCCTTCCTCTAGCTTCCTTCCCCTTTGGAAGACCTTCTAAGCTTGAGAACCCTTACACACTCACCAAACCTCCACTGAACCATTTCACAAACACTTGGCGTGCATCAGAAACACCCTTCATTTCTCCATTCCGCTGCGTCCATTCTGAATCGTGGAGCACTCTCGCTTGAAGTGTGGAGCTGCTTCCATTATTTGACATCAAGAGCCAGGTCGTCTACGCGTGTCTACAAGAGCTAAGTTGCTCTTATATTCATTTTTTTCACTTCCGTGTTGTGTTGTTCCAGTTTTGTCACTGTTTTACATTTTTTTCCACTTCTATTCTTGCTGTAATTCGTGTTTGTTGTGTTGTTGATTTACTTCCTTCATTCTTTAAGTGTTTGTTGATCATTTTAATCGGTGAATATCCATTGTTTGAGTTCAATTCAGCCTTTAATTTCACTTTCTAGTTTTGTCATAGTTATGTGCCTTATGTGCAGTTTTTCATTCTGTCGTGATGTCTTGAATCTATTCTAGCTTAATTTTTTGTTTAAATTTTAGTTCAAGTGCATTGATAGCCATATATTGAACATGTAAAGTAATGAGACCAAGTCTAGCTTTAATCATATGAAGAAAGTTGAGAAGAAAGTTTATGTTGAGATTGTTGATAGGAAAAACACTAGTTTAGCTGAACCTACAATCTCAGAGCTTCTGGTTTTTTATGATGACAACATAATTAATAACACATGTGATGTTTATGTGTTACATGTTCTATTACCTACATGCTACTTGTTTTAATCAATGTATAAATCTGTTTAAAGCATGGAGAACATGATTGTGTTGATACATTGCATTTCACTATGTTATATAATTGATTTTATTGGTGAATGCATGTCTGATGTTTTATAGAAAGAAAACCACTAGCACTTATGTTGAACTTTTTATTGTGTGACAAAACAACAATTTTAATTCGACTTCATTATGGGGGGAATTGACTAAAACTCGTGGCTTTGCACAAATTTGTTAAAAGTGTACTGTGAGGATTTTCAAAGAAGAAGTTTTTCAAAACTTTGTTTAACTATGTTACATAGTCGATTACATGTAACTTGCATTTGACTAAGTCTGTTACAGTTTTGAAATTTTGTTAATGCTTGTGTTAAATGTTACAACAACTATATTTTTTATATTTGTTGACAAAGCATTTATTATGATTCAATTGCATTAATTGCACATTCAATTAACTGCATTAATTGCTGCTAACTGCTTTGACTGAACTGTTACATTCGACTGCATTAGTAGCTAAGTCGATTAAAATGCGTCTGAATTGTGAAAATCTATAATTTGACGCAAACTTGATCTCTAGAAGAACTTGTGTGATTCTAACAGTTTTGTGATATTTTGTAGAGAGTGCATTCTTACAGAAAAAAGGAAAGAGCTCCAAGAAACAAGAAGTGACCGTAGTGATCATCTACTTATGAATTCTTGAAGAGCAAGTTATCTGCACTTACAAAGGCTGATCATAATCTGCACATTTAGGTGTTACTGAAAGATTAGAGGCTACAATCTTGTAAAGATTGGTTTGAGGTTTCCTTGTTGTGATTATAGGAAGAAGAGCGTCCTGCGTTCTTGACGTCGATGGTGGCTCAAAGGGTTGGACTCCAGGAGAGGAGATTCTTGCTGCTAGTTTGTTTTGTATATGCCTATATTTTGATTAGAGGGTTAGAGAGGTGTTTTGACGTGAGGTCTCTATAAAAACCTTGTTGTAAAAACCTTGATCATTATAGTGCATTGGCTTCATGTGGTTGGAAGGACGTGGATGTAGGCTTGGTCGAACTAGTATAAAAACCTAGTGTTTGATCTTTCTATCCCTGCACTTTTATTCAGTCGACTGCATACTGCATTAAATCGATTACATTTCCACTACATAAACAAATCTTTTTCCTTGCGTTTCAAGAAAGCTTTTAAAGGCATTCACTTTGCGAAAAAAATTAAAAGAAAACTTTGTTTTTACATTTCACCAATTCACCCCCACTCTTAGTGTGAGAAATCAAGCCATTCTATTTCCAACAATTGGCACCAGAGCTGGTTTTCATAAGATATTTGAAAAACAAGTCGATTATCTTTTTCCTAAAATCGGCTGATCCTAAGAAATGGCTTTAAATTTTCAAACTTTTGGTGAAGGTGCATCCACAAATAGACCACCATTATTTGTTGGAGAAAATTACGCTTTCTGGAAAATAAGGATGCAAATCTTTCTTGAATCTGTGGATAAAGGAGTTTGGGATGCAACTCTAAACGGTCCATTTGATCCAACTCATGTTGTTAATGGAAAAACTATTTTGAAAAACTTTTCTGAGTGGACTCAAGATGAGAACCGAAGAGCTCAATATGATGTTAAGGCTAGAAATGTTATTGCTTCTGCACTAACCATGGATGAATTTTTCAGGATATCACAATGCAAGACTACAAAAGAAATGTGGGATGTACTTGAAGTGACTCAAGAAGGAACAAATAAAGTAAAAAGGGGCAGAAAGAATTCTCTTATTCAAGAATATGAGTTATTCAGAATGAAGTCTAGTGAGACGATCTATGAGGTACAAAAACGATTCACACATATATTCAATCACCTCATGGCTCTCGGGAAAGTGTTTGATAAAGAAGAGATCAACATAAAGATCTTGAAAAGCCTCAACAGAAGCTGGCAACCAAAAGTCACTGCTATATCTGAATCAAAAGACCTCACAAGCATAAATATGGCAACCTTGTTTGGCAAACTGAGAAAACATGAATTGGAGCTTGGAAGGCTAAGGAGGAAGAATAAATTGAAGAAAAGAAATATATTGCTCTAAAAGCCACAAGCAAGAAAGCTGCAAAAACTCATGAGTCTAAATCAGATGCTGACATATCAAAAAAAGAAATGATGAATATGATGGTAAGAAAATTTGGCAGATTCATGAAAAATAATAATATTGAAACTAACAATGCAGGTTTCTCTAGAGAAGGAAAGAAGAATTCAAGAAACAATGTTGTTCAATGTTATGAATGTGGAAAGGATGATCATATCAAGCCTGACTGTCCAGACTTGAAGAACAAGCAGAAAGAATCCTCCAAGTATCCTCAAGATAAGAACATGAAATAGAGGAAAGCCTATATTGCATGGGAAGACAGTGATGAAGATTGTGATCGCGAAGAAGAGTGAAATCTATGCTTCATAGCTAGCTCGGCACAATCTGATGATGAAAGTGATGATGACTTTGAAAATGAACCAATAGAAGTCAAGTATCATATGCTCCTGGATGCATTTCAAGAAGTTCATGCCATGCGAATTCAAGGTCAATTTGATTATTATCCGAGAGAAGAGATTATGAATACAAGATTAACAATCTTGTGAAGGACAATGAAAAGCTTGAGAAAGATCTTGAAGAAACTCTCAAATCTGCAAAGACAGTAGAGACTCATGTACAAGTTATTGAGAAAGAGTGTGATAGTTGTTCTCTACATGTTGAGAAAATTCAGTACTTAACCAGCTCATTGGCAAAATTCAGTACTTAACCAATTCTTGATGTTGTGCTGAGATCTTCTGGAAGAGCTATCTACAGACAAGTTATTGGTTACAAAGCCAAAAGTAATAGGATAAACTCAAAGAAATTTATTGATCTGAGTAAACCTACTACTAATGCATGTTTTTATTGCAACACACTTGGTCATACAGTTATAAACTGCTATATTAGAAATGTTGGTGTTCCAAAGGGAAAATACAAATGGATTCCAAAGGAACAGCTTCCTGTTACTAACAAGACAAGACCTAAATTCAAATGTGTACCAGCGTAAAAAACCTTTAATTGTTGTACAGGAAAGGAGCAGTAGCTGCTATAGTAGTAAAGAACTCAAGGATGAGCTGACTTGATGATATAAAATTTCTTGAGTATCTATAAGCAGTAACAATCATTTTTACATTGCATCATGCATGTTATCTGCTTGAATGATTGTTTGATGGTTGATTGTTTGTTAATTGATTGTTTGAGATTGTTTGAGATTGTTTGCTGTGAAAATCAATTTTACGACTTTTAATCGATTGAATTATATGTATAGTCGATTATGTTACTGTATGATTGTTTATGTTTTATGAAACTTTGTTATACGTAATCTAATTTGAAAATAATAAAATCGATTAATTTGTGTTTGAAATAATTGAATTCCAAAATTTATTTGAATCGATTAAGAAATTTTTGGTGCGAAATTAAACACAAATTGTTCCTTCCAAAATCAAATTCTGAGTGGATTAAAAACCTAACACACCGGAGTCCAGTCACTAAGCTTTCTCAGCAACATCTGAATCATCACTCTCTTTCACTTGGTGATCAACACTATTATTCATTCTTGCAATGGCTTATAGTTCTACTCAACGCAAAAGAGTAAAAACAATTGGTCTGAAGAATAAGAAGCGTCCTTCAGAACTTGATGGATGGATTAGTGATGGTGAAGTGCAATTAAAGTTTCTCGACTGTTGGAAAATGCATAATCTGGTAACGCATAACTTTTTAAAACTAAGCTTTTTCAGGAATGAAGGCTTTGAATTCCAGAACTGGATCAAACGTCAGGGACTAAAGAAATTTGTGGAGATGGCGGATCCCTGTTATTCAGAGCTTGTGAAGGTATTTTACTATAACCTGAAGATTAGTGAGGGAACACTCTGTTCCAGAGTAAAAGGGGTAGATATCAAGCTCACTGAAGAGGTCTGGGCTGATATTGCTGGTCTAAAAATGGAAGGAGAAAAATGCCATTTAGGCATAGATGGCTTCCACAAATTCTCTGTTTATCAAGAATGTCTAAGGAATCCTAATGATATTCAGGATTATTCTCATTACAAGACCGGGGCTATGAAAAAGGATGATAGACTAGCAGTGTTCATCATTTCATGGATACTATTGCCTAGAGGAGGCAATCACGCCCAAGCTACCACTGAAGACTTACTTTTGCGAAAGCCTTGAAAGATAACATTCAAGTTGACTGGCCTGCTGCCATTTCTGAAAACATGTTGAAAGTAACAAGACTTGAATCTGCAAAGCTGCCGTATTATGTGTTTATATCAAAGATTCTTGTCAACTTTGGCGTAAATTGTATTGATGAATCAAGTGTATCTTATAACCGTTCTATTCTGATAAACAAAGCTGCTTTACACATGATGGGTTTGCAGCACACATCTGAGGGTTGGCATTTTAAAAGTGAAGTTGCTGAAGATGAAGATGATACAAAACAATCTTCCATTCCGTATAGAGCTTGTTCTGAATTTGGGAGGACAGTTCTGAGGGAAATTAAAGTTATCAAATTTGCTGAAGATCTGTAATATTTCTTGCATTACAACAATTATAAAATGCTTGATCTGGAAAAATCTTGAAAGGTTTTGCAGGAACATTTCTTCTGGATTAACTACTGGAGATAAAACTCAAATGGAAAACAATGAAGTCGATTACAACAATGGATTGATAATAGTTGAAAAACTGTTATTTTCATGCTTAAAATTGATACTAAAAGCAACCTTTAACACTTAGAAACTAGCTTGGCATCATGCTTTTGTTTATATTTTTGGAAATAAGAGAGTTGGACAGGTTTATGCTTGATTTCAGTGTTTTATGCAGGTTTTAAGGTGAATTTGATGAAAGAAGTGAAGAAGGATAGAGAAGGAATCAGAAAAGAACTGAAAAAGTGCAAAAGAAGAGAAGCCGCAAGTACCACTCAACGCCATTTTACCGTTGAGTTGCACTAATGAACACCCGTTGGCTCTGCTGAGGGGTGAAAGTACAGCTAAGGGGAAGAATTCAACACACGCACCTACTGCTGAGCGGTAGTTTACCGCTGAGCGCCATTATTTTGGGCTTAGGCCCACTTTTCTGTAATATTTAGAATAGTATATAAGCTTTAGGACTTCCTAGGGTTTGTATCTTTGGTTGGAGAATGAAGCAGAAACACACTTTTCACCCCTTGGGGGTAGAATTGGAGATGGTGACGACTCTCCTCTTCTCTTTCTAGGGTTTTTCTATCTCTTCCATTCTTTCATTGTTGTTCATCTAGTTTCACCATGAATATGGTGAACTAAACTTTGTATTGTTGTTGGGGAATCAATGTAATCTTTTGAAGCTCTCATATATGGAATTTTGTGTTTAAACATCATATTTATGATACATGCTTTCTTTCATCATTAGTTAGGGTTTTTCCTCTTTGCTCAAAGCATGCATTGTTTAACTCATTCGATGTCATGATTATTGGTTTTATTGATATGGACACATACGGTAAAATCTAGATCCGGGGAAATTCTCCCAAAAGCACTATTGCCTAGACATAGGGATATGAGGGTTGGTTGCCTTTAAGCTTCTGTGCTTCAGAATTAATTATTAGGGATGCTAGGAATTGTATGAACTCATAATTAAGGATAGGCTTTCTTCACCAAGACATCGGGTTTCAGGTAATTTAGAGAGTGGCATTAACATTGATGAAAAGAATGATGAATTCCTAAAATATGAGAGTGGATAAGATGAAATTGATTGCCCCAACAACATACTCATCCACATATTTCAATTCACGTGTTTTGTTTCTTCTTTCCCATTGATCATCACATGCATACATTTTTACTTTTTGTCTTTTGCATTTGAAACTTATAACAATTTGTTCTCAAGTCTTAAATAATCAAGAAATCATATAACTAACTAGGCCGTGAGTCCTTTGGGAGAACGATACTTGGTCTTACCGAGTTTATTACTTAATACGATTCGGTCACACTTGCCGAGGGTTAAACAAGTTTTTGGCGCCGTTTTTCGGTGTTCATAAATTTGTCATCAACAACGCCTCCATCCTAGACTCCATTAGAGACATGTACATGTCTCTCATCTGGAATGGTGCAACATCCTGAGCAGCATCTTGAGCCTGCCCCTGCTGATCCGGCTGTGGCACCCTCCTGTGAACCCTTGGAGGCTGAGGTGTTGGCATAGGTATTCCAGCTTCATCTAGCATGCAGTACTAGGTATAGTATGAAGCGTCAATGTCCTTCTTGGGTCTTTCAAATGAAGGATGTGAGACATTCACCCCTACTAACTCGCACAAATGGGTGATAAGAGAAGGATGCCCTAAAGGTGCCTTATTGTTGACTGATAACGGTTGAATTTATCATTATTTGATACTTAGTTTTGATACTAAAAACACCCTTTTTGACTTAGAAACTAGCTTGGAATCATAATTTTGATGAATAAGAGAGTTGAAGGTGAATTTAATGGCTTTGTGCTAGATTTCAATGTTTTTCAACAGGAATTTACCCCCTAAGCGGTGATTCTGCAGATTTTTGAAAAACACTCTTTTGACCTTTCCTAACTCCATTCACATACAATTTTCATGCTTCCAGATTAAAATCAATCAGTTCAATCGGTTCACACATCAATTAATTCATCAAATCAGGCATAGGAATCAAAACCCTAAAAATTGTGGCTTCAACAATCAAATTCATGCTCAAGAACCCTAGAATGAAAAATGCTTGACTTACTTGGGTGGAGATGCTAAATTAGTAGACAATGCTTTCAAACTGTGAAGAACAATGATCTCTCCCAACCCCAAACTTAGATGGAAAACTAGTTAGAAAGTGAGTGAAAGGGAGATTTTCTCAAGAGGAATGAAGGTAAAAATGGAGAGAACCTTTGGAAAAGTGTTTAGGAGTGTGTGTGCAGAGAAGAATCTGAAAATAGAGGCCAAAGCGTGATTTAGGGTATAAAAGTACCCTAATGGGCTCAGGTTCCACTAACGGGCAACCTAAGCCCATTTTGCGATACCACCGCTCAGCGGCACTTTCGTGTTGTGCTTTTCTTCTTCCTAGCTTAACCTAGGTGCCTTCTACTCATGCCCGTCACTTGCTCCCTTCAATTAAGTTCTCAAATCACTCATGCATCCAATTCCCTATCATGCAACTAAAGCAAAACAAACAACAAAAATACAATCAATCAATTGGGTTGCCTCCCAAGTAGCGCTTGTTTAACATCACGAGCCTGACCCAAACATCCAGCAACACCCATCAGTAGGTGTCAAACCTAGTATCTTTCAGTAGTTACTTAACCACCTAACATCCTTCAGTAGATGTTATACCCAGAAATTTACAGAAGTAATGTCCAAGTTTATAAAAATTTACAAAACCAAAATAAAATCAAAAGAAAAATTTGTCCTCAAATCACTGGAATGCCTCCCAGCAAGCGTTCTTTTAACGTCACTAGCTTGACCCAATAGAGCTCATGTTCCATCTTCATGGTTGATGTTCATATAACACCAACTCATCAACTGCTTCCTGTCCACTTTTCTGACTCTTTTGGAATGTGAAGACTCTATCTCTATCACCTCATTTTCTTTGTAGTCCTTCACAACCCACAACTTGTTTTTGAATTTCACAGGTTTACCAAGTCGGAGTCGTTCTTGCATCCAGTCATCATGGACCTTTCTTCCTTTCCCAATCTTTTCTTCTTCCTGTACCTGAAACTAAAAATAATGTTTACCTTTGACATTTGGCTTTTCATCTTCAGGGCTAGTCATGAGTACATCTTCAGGGCTTCAGAGATGAACGAATGAATTTGATATTATGGGATGAATATGTTGTTGGGGTTAGATTTGACCTAGTTTGCTCTCATGTATATATGAATTCTACTTCTTCATTAATGTCAATGTCACTATCTAAAGTACTTAAAACTCGATTCCTCGGCGAAGAAAGCCTATCCTTAATTATTAGGTCACAATTCCTTTTATCCCTAACAATTAATTCTACATTACGATTAATAGCTTAAGACAACAAGAACTCATACCCCCATTCCTGAGCAGTACTGCTTCTGGGAATAATTCTCCAAAACCTGAATTATAAGTTACCTTCCTGTACTCATGCAAATCATACATCATGCTAATGAATGAGTTAAACAAAGCAAGCAATAAGCGAAGAAGTATTACCCTAACAATTAATGAAAGAAGCATATATAATTAAGAATCAATTCAATACATGAGAGTTTACAAAGGTTTACATCATTCCCCAACAACAAATAGTTTAGTTCACCATTGACATGGTGAAACTAGATGAATAATGGAAAAGAATGAAAGATAAAACCCTAGAAGTTGAAGATAAGAGCTTCTGCATCCAAATCTGCCTTCGAGGGGTCAAAGAGTGTGTGATGGGGGTTGCACCCCATACAAATTTGATGTGTACTTAAAATGCAGTATAGACTAGGAAGTGACTCCTAGGTCGTCTCTCAAGGACCAAATGTGGTTCAGGTAATAGGTCGAACACTTTTTGGGGGGGGATTTGAAGAGTTTTTGTGATAAGAAATGAACTAAATTAAAATGAAAATTAAACACAACCGAACATAATTGAAAAGAATTAAAGTGAATGAAAACAGTAAACTGAATAGTCCTAAAACATGTTGTGTGAACTAAATAGAATGCAGGAAATAATAAAGAAACACATGATATGCTATTCAAATGCAACACTTAAGCTAAAACATTAAATGCATAATGCAACTTGGAATAAACTTTCAAAGAAATGCATTTAAGGTTGTGGAGCTGCACCGTTTCTCCCTCATTCTCGGTTCAAGCTTGAAGATAATAAAAAATAAATAAAAACCTGTGGAGCTCTCTCTCTTGCTGGACATAACAACCATCACCGGACACTCCTCTAAAATGAACCATCGTCTCTCCTAAAAGTGAATCCCGTGTGCACTTCAACAAATGAAATTAAGGATGTGTGTGCTTCTAAAGAAAAATGAAGTATGCTTTTCATTTGCGTTAATCAATTAAAATGCAATAGAGAAATAAGAAAATGCATCTAATGCCCTTGAAACGAAATGCATTAGCATTGGAATTACCGTGCAGCAAGGATAAAGCTTAATGGAAAATGCAATGCTTAGTCATCAATCAAAGCATCTCATTAACAGAAACAACACTAAAAAAAATGAATACGCGAACAATAAAATAAACTAAATGAGTAAACTGCTAATGCATTCCAAGGTATAACATAAAAAAGCTTCTCGGTGCAAGCATTAAAACAAAGTGAATCAGCATAACACGTCTATTTAAAACCAAACAAAATAACCGCTTAAGCAAAGCAAATTCCAAATGAAGTCAGCACCTAAATTTTTAAAGCAAAGCAAATTCCAAACATAATAAATCCTCTGCTGGTTTCTTCTCAATGAATCATCACCGCTTTCTCTAAAAGAAAAGAAAGGAAATGCATTGCTTTTTTTTCTATAAGAATAATATCACCGTCTCTTATTTTCCAGGCCTCATCCAACATGCACCTTCAGACTGCGTGCTGCTTCTCTCTCAATCCATCACTGTGCTCTCTACAACTCAATCACCGTCACTAGTAAAAAAAACACTTTTTTAACTCACAATATATGCAACGGTTTCGCAAAAATCGAAGCATTTAGAGAAGTGGTGACAGTTTTGAAATTAAGATGGAGTTATATGAACCGTGGCATAAATCATTTACTGACACCACCAGTTGCAAAGATAACTGAAGCCTAACACCCTACACAATCTGTTGTAAGTCAGACTTTACGTCTGACATGCTTTTTGAAACACAGATACTACTTCGGTTGATGCTTTTTGAAACACAGATACTGCTTCGGTTGATGCGGATCGAAGTATAAAAGAGATACGATCTCGGTTAACCATAGAACCGAATCCTATAGTGTGACACAGAATTTCAAATTTGCCATTTCCTGAAGGGAATAGGCATCGAGTGTGTGTTTAACCGAGTCGTATAATATGTTACTACCTTGGTATTTTGTTAACTGAGGTAATCTCCTTTATTTACTAGCCAAATCGCAGTAGGTTTCCTTTACGCGAACAATTTCCACTTCACCCTCTTGCGTGTTAAAGTGAAAAACAGAAACAGAAAAACAGTCATTACACAGTATAAAAGCTTTGTAAATCAGTTTCAATTTTTAAATAATACACAACAGAGGTTATTCAGCATACCTGTGATTTTTCCCTTGCATCCTTGTGTGTGTTCTTGTGTGACTGAGTGTGTGGTGGTGAAGAGGGAAGAGCTCCGGCTGAACCCTAGCAGAGCTCGTGCTCATCATCTCTCAACTCTGTGTTTCTCTCTTTCTGCGTTGTGATATCTTTCTCTCTCTCTCACGTGCTTATTCATTTTTAAGTAAAACATTATCTGTGCATGGGTTATTACCGTTTTACCCTTCATTCTAATATGGTATCAAGAGCTTAGGCTGAATCTTGGTGTGTGAAGTGGGTGCGTGGAAAATTACTGGAGGTGTGAGAGCTTTATCTGGTGGTGCGTGTATCCAGAGAAGAAAGGAGGTGAATTTTGGTAAAAGAATCTGCAAGAAAGGTTGCAAGACTGTGATGGCAAACTTTGGAGGCATACAGGGACCATTACCCATGTTTGATGGCAAGCAGTTTGATGATTGGAGAATCAAGATGCGTGCTGTGTTTGGATTTCAAGATGTCCTGGAAGTTATTGAACAGGGACTGCCTAAATTGAGTGACAATTCATCTCAAGAAGAGAAGAAAGAGTACAAGATGATGGTAAAACTGGACAGTAAGGCCAGATTTTTTATATATCAGAGTGTAAGCCAGAAGATTTTTAACAAGATCTCAAATGCTGACAGTGCAAAGGAAATCTGGGGTATTTTAGTGAAAACATATGGTGATGGAGACAGGAATGCGAAGATTAAACTGCAGGCACTCAGAAGACAGTTTGAAACCTTGATTATGGATGAAAATGAGAGTGTGGCTGAATACTTTGATAAGGTGCAGGAACTTGTGAACAAGATGAGAGCTTGCGGTGATAAGATGATGGAAGAGTATGTTGTGGATAAAATTCTGAGGACCTTGACTGCCAGATTTGACTATGTAGTAGCTGCCATTGAAGAAACCCGAAGAAAGGAGAATATTGACATTGAGGAGCTGCAGCATTCATTAGAGGCTCATGAGTTACGCCTCAATGAGCGCAAACAGTGCCAGGAGCAGGCCTTGCAGGCCAGATCTCAGTGGAAAGGCAAGAAAGGGTTCAAGAAAGGAGGAAAAGGTGGCAAGAAGGGCAAAGATTCACAGGACCAGCAAGGAGAAGAGTCCAGTGATTCAGGCCAGGTGAAAACTCAGAAAAATGGTGAATGGAAGTTTGACAAAAAGAAGGTCAAGTGCTACAACTGTCAAAAACTGGGTCATTATGCTAAGGATTGTTGGAGTGGTGAAGGTGCTAAGAACAAACCAAAGAAGAGGGCTAATTTGGCTCAAGAAGAGGAATCTGATTCAGAACCAGTAATGTTGATGGCTAAAACTGAAGAAGATTCATCAGAAAATGATGTGTGGTACCTAGATTCTGGGTGTTCTACCCACATGACAGGGAGAAGAGACTGGTTTGTAGAAATTCAAGGTGCTGGACATGGAAGGATCAGGTTTGCTGATGATAGAAGTCTGGTTGCAGAAGGCACAGGCAGGGTTGTTCTAAGAGATGTGGAAGGAAGAGATGTAACAATTGAAGAGGTACTGTATGTACCAGGATTAAAATCAAATCTGCTAAGCTTGGGACAGCTACTGCAGAAAGGTTATGTGATGAAAATGGAGGATAACAGTCTCAGAATTTTCAACCAACAAAAGAGGATGGTTGTACAAGCCCAACTGTCACACAATAGGACATTCAGGGTTGTGATGAGTGCAGTGAAACACCAGTGCTTTACTGCCTCAGAAAATAAGGAGGAATGGCTTTGGCATTTGAGGTTTGGACATTTAAACTTCAGAGATCTGTCTCTGTTAGGACAGAAGAAGATGGTGAATGGGCTGCCTAATGTTACTGTTCCAGATACAGTGTGCAGTGAGTGTGTGCAGTGTAAGCAAACAAGGGGCAGTTTTCAGAAGAATCTACCCCAGAGATCTGCAGAAAGACTAGGAGTAGTCTATTCGGATGTATGTGGGCCAATGCAGGTTGAAACACCAGGAGGCAGCAGATACTTCCTGCTGTTTATTGATGATTACACCAGGAAATGTTGGGTGTATCTAATCAAAAGAAAAGGAGAAGTACTGGAGGTGTTTCAAAAATTCAAGAGAATGGTTGAGAAGCAGTGTGAGCAGAAGATAAAGGTCTTAAGGACAGATGGAGGTGGAGAATACATCTCCACTGAATTCAAGTTGTTCTGTGAACATGAAGGGATTATACATGAGGTTACTCCTCCATATACACCACAACATAATGGTGCAGCTGAAAGGAAGAACAGAACTCTACTGAACATGGTGAGGTGTATGTTAAAAAGCAAAGGGTTGCCTAACTTTTTATGGGGAGAGGCTGTTGTTACAGCCACTTATATACTGAATATGTCTCCAACAAAGAGACTGGAAGGCTTGACACCTGAAGAAGCCTGGACAGGGATGAAACCAGATGTCAAACATCTGAAGATATTTGGCTCATTGTGTTACAAACACATACCAGACCAGCAGAGAAGGAAATTGGATGATAAAGGAGTGCCTCTAATTTTAGTAGGCTATCATTCAACTGGAGGATACAAGCTGTATGACCCTACATCAGGGACAGCTTGCATCAGCAGAGATGTAGTTGTTGATGAAACTGGAGTTTGGAAGTGGGACACAACTAGGCAGGAGACATCAACCATCACTTTGGAAGATGAAACTGCTGTAGTTGAGACTGAAGAAAATGTGAATAATGATGGTAGAAGGAGGTCATCACGGGTTACTCACTTGCCAGCTTACCTAAGGGATTTTGACCTATCCTATGAGGCTACTCTCACATCAGAAGGACATTTTGTGCACTATGCACTAATTGCAGAGGCTGAACCTGTTGAGTTTGAGGAGGCTGTGAAGGATGAGAAATGGCATAAAGCCATGGAGGAGGAGATTGACTCCATAGAAAGGAACCAAACCTGGGAACTGGTGAAATTACCCTCTGGAAAGAAACCCATAGCATTAAAATGGGTTTATAAATCAAAGATAAATCCACAAGGGATTGTTGTGAGATATAAGGCACGGCTGGTTGCTAAGGGATTCTTACAAAAAGCTGGAGTTGATTATGGTGAAGTGTTTGCTCCTGTAGCAAGGGTTGACACCATAAGATTAGTGGTTTCATTGGCTACTAAATTTGGCTGGTCTCTACATCAGCTTGATGTAAAGTCAGCCTTCCTAAATGGAAGACTAGAGGAGGAGGTTTATGTGGTACAACCACAAGGTTTTGAGGTCAAAGGGCAGCTGAACAAAGTGTATAGGCTGAGGAAAGCTCTCTATGGGCTTAAGCAGGCTCCAAGGGCCTGGAACCAGCGTATTGATGGGTTCATGGGCAGTATTGGGTTTGAGAAATGTGTCTCAGAACACGGTGTGTATGTGCAAAGCTGTCAGCACAAAGGAAAAATAGAGAAGTTGATTGTGTGTCTCTATGTGGATGACATGTTAGTCACTGGAAGTTGTGAAGAATTAATTTCAGTCTTCAAAACTGAAATGCAAAGTGAATTTGAAATGAGTGATCTTGGAAAACTCAGTTATTTCCTTGGCATTGAGTTTACCAAGACTGAAGATGGAGTAGTGATGCACCAATCAAGGTATGCTTTAGATCTGTTGAGAAAGTATGAGATGGGTGATTGTAATGCTGCGAGTACTCCTGCAGAAGTTGGATTAAGGCTGGAAAGGGAGCCAGAAGAGGAAGCTGTTGATCCAACAGCCTACAGAAGAATGGTTGGGAGTCTTAGGTATCTTTGTAATACCAGACCAGACTTGAGTTATAGTGTTGGTGTAATAAGCAGATACATGGAGTGTCCTAGAGTATCACATCTGACTGCTGTCAAACGGATACTAAGATACTTGAAGGGTACACATTCATATGGGGTTCAGTTTAGAAAAAGAGAGACTGGAGAAGAAGTACAAATTACTTCTTATTCAGATGCAGATTGGTGTGGAGACAAGACTGACAGGAAAAGCACTGCAGGGTACATTTTCTTCATGGATGGATCTCCTATTTCCTGGAGTTCTAGAAAGGAACCAGTAGTTGCCTTATCTTCATGTGAGGCAGAATACATAGTTGCCTGTGAAGCTACGTGTCAAGCAACCTGGCTGAGATCCTTGGTAGAGGGACTGAAGATGGAGCTATCCGAGAGGAGGGTTAGACTAATGGTTGACAACAAATCAGCCATAAATCTTGCCAAACATCCTACATCTCACGGTAGGAGTAAACATATTGAGACCCGATTTCACTACATCAGGGAACAGGTCAGCAATGGGAAACTGGAAATTGTACACTACAGATCCGAAGATCAACTTGCAGATATACTGACTAAAGCCCTAAAAGGCGAACACTTTCTGAAACTCAGAAAGCTAATCGGGATGGTGCAAGCTAAAGCTTTGGAAAATTAGGGTTTCTCTTCACAGAGAAGAAGATCGGTCAAGGAGATGTTTTTCCCCGGTTTTAATCGGTGAAAAACATGTGTGTGCTTGGAGATGGTGGTTCTACTGAGTTTAATCGGTAGAAATTGCTGGAAATCGAGAAGAAGAAGATTTTCACCGATTCAATCGGTGAAAAGGTGTTTTTCATCGTTTAATCGTGTTTTTCAAGTTTTGTTTTAGGAGGAGTGTTAAAGTGAAAAACAGAAACAGAAAAACAGTCATTACACAGTATAAAAGCTTTGTAAATCAGTTTCAATTTTTAAATAATACACAACAGAGGTTATTCAGCATACCTGTGATTTTTCCCTTGCATCCTTGTGTGTGTTCTTGTGTGACTGAGTGTGTGGTGGTGAAGAGGGAAGAGCTCCGGCTGAACCCTAGCAGAGCTCGTGCTCATCATCTCTCAACTCTGTGTTTCTCTCTTTCTGCGTTGTGATATCTTTCTCTCTCTCTCACGTGCTTATTCATTTTTAAGTAAAACATTATCTGTGCATGGGTTATTACCGTTTTACCCTTCATTCTAATATTGCAAACCTATTGTTCCCCTTTTCTCTCTCGCAGCTGAGCCTCCTCCCTTCTCACTTTCGCTCCCTCCAGCCCCATCGTCCAGGGCCGTCGTCGTCTCCGCCTATCGTCGATGTTGCCGCCACCGGTTGTTCTCGGTGCCATCGTTTCTATCATTGCAGGTCTTGCATTTGGAGTCAAGCTACCCTCAAACTACCTTTGTCTTTCATTTCATGCCTTCTCTTTTTCGATTTTCTTCAAAATGTTTGCCATAATGTCATGAAGAAACTTGTTTGGTTTTCTGGGGAGCACTGTCCGCACGTATTTGTTTGGTTTTCTTCGGAGAACTATATGCATAATTTGTTTGGTTTTCTCGGTGGCACTGTTTGTCATAATCATTATGTTTTTTAATTTTTATGTGTTTTTAATGAAATAAAATAATGTAATAAAGTTGAGTTCTCCTATTTATTTAGTCAAATGATAAAAGTAAAGAATTTTACGTTTTACAAAATAAATAAATATCTGTCACATATAATTATTTTATTTATATCCATTTATGAATAAAAATATGTTTATACTAAATATGTCACATATGATATTTTCGCAAAGTATTATTTAGCACGACTTCATTTACTAAAAGCTAAATCTGAATATAGGCTTTTGTGGTGTGGTGGAGAGAGGTTCTACGTCATGATCATAAACTTTTATTTTCGCAACTACTTGTGATCTTCATACCGGAGAATACTGTTGTCTAGTTTTGTTCATTGCACAAGTCTCCTCACAGCCCTCTTAAACATGTAGTAGATTGGTAAAAACCTCAATGTTTCAACTTTTTTTATTATATAAATGTATGCTAAAACAATTTTTTTTTATAGTTCCCTTACAACACATATGATGTTATCTAGGAGATCTACTGCTACAGCTAAAAAGCTTGCATGGGTTCCCCTTAAGGTTTGGTATTTTAGTCCATACTTTGTTACATTTTGTACTATTTCAATGATGTTACTTAACATTTTATAATTGTGATGATATATTGTAGTGTAATAAACAAATGAGGTCATATGAATGGGGTTACTACGTCATGTTTTGGATGATGACCATTATTCGTGCACAATACACCAGTGGATGGCACACGGTAATATTTAGGTTTGAATTTTATTTTCTCTATAGTTTAGAATTCATATACACTAATTGAAATCATTGTGTTTTATGCAAAGATTAAATGTGACTGCTCCAATTCCAAAGAAGACACTCGTGAGGAAAGCACTGGCTAAATATGTAATTCAATTATATAATAGTATGTAGTAGAGATTAGGATATAGTAAATTCTAAGTTTATGCTTCTAAGTTGTTTTATTCTTTTGTACATTATTATTAGTTTAACTTTGTACATTAGATTGATTTATGTTTCAAAGTTGATTTATAATTACATTAGATTGATTTATGTTTCTAAGAAGTTGATTTATGATTACATTGAATGTATTTGTTTTAATATAATTTTCATTCAAAATATACGCTTTTGGATTATTCTCGACTATTATACATTGTTCTCGCTGTAAAATTATATGCAGGTCTGTTTCTGCAATTGGGAATGTTGCAGAAATAGACTTGTTCTTAAAAAAAATAGGGGAATATGCCTCGGTTGTGGCCATAACCGAGGCAGAAAACCCCCCTACGACATAGGTTCAGGTCCCAACCGAGGCATAAAGTCTTGCGAAAAAAAAAAAAAAAAAAAAAGACATACTGCATCGGTTGACTTTGAACAGAGGTGAAATTGTCCACCTTTTTGCCTCGGTTCATAACCGAGGCATAAAAGTCTAGACTTTTTGCCTCTCATGTATATGCCTTGGTTCAGGAACCGCTGCCAAAGGGCAAAAATAACCGCTGTTGTTTCTCCTGACTGCACTAGTGCATGTGTGCCTCCTTTTTAAAGAAAGAAAAACCCCTGACGTGACTGATAACAGTTGAAAAACTGTTATTTTCATGCTTAAAATTGATACTAAAAGCAACCTTTAACATTTAGAAACTAGCTTGAAATCATGCTTTTGGTCATATTTTTAGAAATAAGAGAGCTGGACAGGTTTATGCTTGATTTCAGTGTTTTTGTGCATGTTTTAAGGTGAATTTGGTGAAAGAAGTGAAGAAGGACAGAGATGGAATCAGAAAAGACATCAAAAAGTGCAAAAGGAGAAGCCGCAACTGCCGCTCAGCGGCAATTTACCGTTGAGCGGCACTCAGGCAGTCACGTTGGATCCGCTGAGGGGTGAAAAGGCCGCTGAGGGGAGAAAAACAACTCACGCACTTACCGCTGAGCGGTAGTTTACCGCTGAGCGGCACTATTTTTGGGCTTGGGCCTAATTTTCTGTAATTTTAGAATAGTATATAAGCTTTAGGACGTCCTAGGGTTTATATCTTTGGCAGAGACGAAGCAAACACTCTCTTTTCCACCCCTTGAAGGAAGATCTTGGATGCTCAGGCTACCTCCTCCTCTTTCTAGGGTTTTATCTTTCATTCTTTCATTATTGTTCATCTAGTTTCACCATGAATATGGTGAACTAAACCTTGTATTGTTGTTGGGGAATCAATGTAATCTTGTGAAACTCTCATATATGGAATTTGTGATTTAATGTCTTATATTAAGATATATGCTTTCTTTCATCTTTAGCTAGGGTGTTTCCTCTTTGCTTATTGCTTGCTTTGTTTAACTCATTCATTGCCATGATTATTGATTTTGTCGATATGGGAACGTACGGGGAAGTCTAGATCCGGGGAATTTCTCCCAATAGCATATTGGTTGCCTTTAAGCTCCTGAACTTTAAGAACTAATTACTAGGAATGCTAGGAATTGTATGAACTCGTAATTAGGGATAGGCCTTCTTGCAAGGTGATTTAGAGAGTGGCATTAGCATTGATGATAAGAATGATGAATTCCTGAAAATATATGAGAGTGGATAAGATGAAATTGATAACCCCAACAACATACTCATCCATCTAATTCATTAAAGTGTTTGTATTCTGTTTTCTCCATTGATCAAATTCATGCATAATATTTAATTAATGTCTCTTGCATTAAAACCTATAATCAATTTGTTCTTAAGTCTTAAATAATCAATAAATCACATAGCTAAACTAGGTCGTGAGTCCTTTGGGAGAACGATACTTGGTCTTACCGAGTTTTATTACTTGATACGATTCGGTCACACTTGCCGATTGTTAAACAAGTTTGTGGCGCCGTCTTTCGGTGTTCATAAATTTGTCATAAGTGACCGTGTTGGACACCGTGCTCTTCATTTAAAAAAAAAGGAAAACACTCCAAATTTTGAATCACCGTTTTCTACTTCAGCATAAATGAATGTCCATCTTCTCAAAGAAAAATGAATCACCAGACTGTGCACCGCTAAAATGAATCACCACATGTTTCTTTTTCTCCCAGCAAAGATGAATGACCGCTTCCATCTAAAATGAAAAATATGCTTCTAAAATTCCATCATCCGTTGAACAGTGTGCACCATTTCTTTAATGAAAATTGAATGTGATGAAAGATGTGCCATGTGTGTGGCGGCTGACACCAAAAACCTAGGGTTCCATGTAAGCCACCCCCACTTGGGCTTAATCTATTTGCCAAAAATTGGCCCAAAATGCAAAAGTTGGTCCAACAATCCTAAACCACTAAATTACAATATAATTAATTCTAAAATGTCTATGTGGAGAGTCTTGAATTTTGTGGCAGCCCTCCAAATGTCCCAAAATGTACTTCCAAAATTTTCCCTGCAATCAATAATGAAAATAATGAGCTCAAATAATTCAAATTAATTAAAATAAAAATTTCTGGTCAAATTAAGCACAATTAGCAAAAATGGGGAAATAATGGACATTCAAACACAATTCCCTATTTAAATCCGGTACAATAAACTAAGTGAAGTCAAGAAAATATTGACTCATCAATGCGTTTCTACGCTTCTCCCGTCCAAAGGTATAATCCCTAGGACGTCCAAGTCCTTAAATGGAACATAAAAATAACAGAAAACAGGTCCAAGCCCACAAAACTGGCGCTCAATGCCCCACTTAGGGCGCCCAGGCAGCGTGCCGAATCATATGACGCTCAGGGTCAGCTCAGAAGGCAAGCATGCATGGTGCGACTCGAGGAATTGGCGCTCAACACCCTGTTGAGTCACCGATAAGTGTACTGGCTCGTATAAGTAATATAAAATGGTAAGACCAAGTATCGTGTGCCAAGAGACTCTCAGCACTAGACAATCGTGTGATAACTCGATTAATTAAGACTTAAAAGGAACAAAATTATTGCTTTAGAATGCAAATACAGAAAATTAAATATGAATGCAATTTTGATCAATTGAAGAGTAGCACAACGATGAACGGGTGATGTTTATGTTATGAGATGAATATGTTGTTGGGGTTAGATTTCACCAAGTTTACTCTCATGTATATAAGAATTCTTCTTCTTTCATTAAAGTCAACGGCACTCACTAAATTACTTAAAACCTGATCTCTCGGTGAAGAAAGCCTATCCTTAATTACTAGTTCATACGATTCCTAGCATTCCTAATAATTAATTCTTAAGATCAGGAGCTTAAGACGACAAAAGACTCATACCCACATCCTTGAGAAATACTACTCTTAGGAATAATTCTACAAGAACCTGAATAGTAAGGAACCTCCCGACACTCATGCAATTCATACATCACGCTATGAATGAGTTAAACAAAGCAAGCTTTGATCACAGAAGAATTACCCTAATAGTTAATGAAAGAAGCATATATTATTAAGAATCAATTCAAATGCATGAGAGTTCACACGGTTACATCATCCCCCACAATAAATAGAAGTTAGTTCCCCATTGTCATGGTGAAACTAGATGTACAATGGAGAAGAATGAGATAGAAAAACCCTAAAAGTGTAAGATGGAGGCTCCTGCATCCAAATCCGCCTTTAGAGAGTGGAAGAGTGTGTTGTTGCGCCTCCTCTGCCAAAGATACAAAACCTAGGGCGTCTGGGTACTTTAAATAGTGCGGAATCAAAACAGAAACAAAGCCCAGGCTGATAACGGTTGAAAATACCGTTATCTGTGATGTAATTTTGATACTAAATGCACCCTTTTCTGCTTAGAAACTTGCTTGGAATCATGTTTTTCTGTTAAGTTGTGTGAATAAGAGAGTTTAGATTGAATTTAATGGTTTTATGACTAATTCTCCTTGTTTTGGTTGAAAATGACATAATATGGAAAGCAGAGATGAAATGGTAAGGAGATGGAGCTTAGAAAGGCCTGGAAAAGCACTAGAAGAGAGGGATGCTCGAAGCTTGGGCGCCCTTTTTAGGAGGCTTGAGCGCAGCAGAGTGTTGCTCACCGCTCGGGCGCCCTTTTTGGGGCACTTGAGCGCCAGATGCACGAAGCTTGGTGATGAGAGGGTCGCGCACATTAAATATAATTCAAGAAATAACGACTCATCAAAATAGACCACACTTAGTCTTTTGCACTCCTGGGCAAAACCAAGACGAAAACCAGGGAACTACTCAAACCTCAGGAAGCTGACACAGACTCGAAAGACAGACCACAAGACTCCAAAACAGAAACACAGTTGCACAATTCTCACAAACTCTGGACGGTAAAAGGTATAGGCAGAATCCCACACAAAGTCAATGAAAGCAAATACTCAAAGAATCATCCAAACAATTCAGTACAAGGAAAGCAGTCAATCAGTTCAAGAGATGAATCAAAAGCAACAGAGCCTCACAGATGCACACAATCAGTGTTTCTCTCAAGTGTTTAAGGTAAATCAATGTCACTCAATGCACTCGAGAAAGCATCACAAATAGATTTGGCAAGCCTCTAATATCAACACTCAAGCACATACGCATGTTCAAATCAAAAGGTCTTTTCATGGTTGTAATGGGGCCAAGGACAAGGGAGGATATATCTGGATAAGAAGTTACAAACCATAAGGAACAGAGGAGCAATGGGGAACAAGTGTAAAAACATTCAAACACACCCACAACCTCTACTTCCATCCTCTTCTTGACTCCATTATTCACAATTATTCACTATTTTTTTTTCTGCTCTTCTTCTCTCTTTTTTTTTCATCCTGTCTCTTTTCTTTTCTCTCTTTCAAAACAAAACTGTAAAAGACAAGATACACATATATTTACCAAAACAAAACAAGAAGAGGAACCAACTAGCCAACTCATCAGAAACCCCCAAGAGACCACACTTGTTCCCAAAACACTTCCAAAGCTCCAAAATTCCCTAAGGTTAAGGTAATCATTGTTTTTCACTGAGGGCTAGTGTATGAGCTTCAAAACAAAGAAATGGTGGAAAGTATAGGCTCAAAATGGGTTATCAAAGAATTAAAACAAGGTAAGCATATTTGGCTAGAGAGGCTCAAGAACAAAATTGCCTTTATCACTTCCAAACATGCATATCACTCAAGAATTATCAACAAGAGTCAAGCCAAGGCATATGTGCAAGCAATCAAGAGACATATCACACACAAGAAAGAACATACAGTGGCTCAAATTCTCACACAGGGCATTTGTGTCACAATCAATTCAACTCTCAAACATCATGATCATCTTCCAAGCAAAGAAAAGCAAGGAATCCACATCTCAGAGTATCAATGAAGTGAAGGAAAACTGACAACCTAACCACAATCCAGAATTTACGAAAAGCATGCAAAACTGTACACAAGACACAACAAACTACATAAAAATCGAAACATGAACAAAGAAACAACCTCCCCTAATAGACCACACTTAAACGACACGATGTCCTCAGTGTGTCACAATCAGTAGATCAAACAATCAGAACAATCATCAGATATCGACAAAGTGCAATAAAAGTGAGGAGGGAAGGAGAAAAGAAACTCCCTGAGTCAGATGGGAGGATAGGTGGGGTGGACCAAAGACGTCTCCTCCACCACTACATCCACTAAAGAAGGGTTGCTGAGGAAAGGCTTCAGTCTATGCCCGTTCACCTTGAAGCTTTTAACTGTGGATGGACCTTGGATCTCTACTGCACCATAAGGATAAACATTAGTCACAACAAAAGGTCCAGTCCATTTTGATCTCAACTTACCACCCATGAGGCCGAGTCTAGAGTTATACAACAATCTTGATCACTAACAATTGCTCTAGGCACTCCAAACCTGCAAAAGAGGTGAGATCTAACAAAATCTACAACAACCCGAGCATCATTAGTCCTGGTGGCTCTAGCTTCCACCCATTTTGAAACATAATCCACAGCAAGGAGAATATAAGAGAAACCAAAAGAAACAGGAAAAGGACCCATGAAATCTATACCCCATACATCAAACACCTCACAGAACAACATAGGTTGTTGAGGCATCTCTTGTCTCTGTGAAATTGATCCTCCTGCTCTCTGACAAGGTTCACAAGTGCTGCAAATCTTCTCCGCATCTTTGAAGATGGAAGGCCAATAGAAACCATAGTCAAGCACTCTGCGAGCTGTTCTCTGTATCCCCAGATGACCACCAGGTGAGGAGGCATGACAAAACTGCAGGACCGAGTCAATCTCATGGTCCGGAATGCATCTCCTAGTAACCTGGTCACTGCACAACTTCCACAGATATGGGTCATCCCAAACATAATACTTAGCATCACTCTTAATTTTAGCAATCTGAGCACGTGATGCTAAGGGAGGAAAAACAGAAGCAACCAAATAATTTACAATGTGTGCAAACCAAGGAGTGGGGTGAGAGTAAGAAATCATCAACAAACTCTCGTCAGGAAAGGTATCTTGTATGGGCAACACATCAGCTTCATTCCCAACTTTTTCAATCCGGCTTAGGTGGTCTGCAACCAAATTTCGTGCTCCACTCCGGTCTTCAATTTGCAAGTCAAACTCCTGGAGCAGTAGCATCCACCTGATCAATCTAGGCTTTGACTCCGCCTTTTTCAACAGAAACTTTAGAGCTGCATGGTCAGTATACACAATAACAGGTGATCCAAGCAAATATGACCTAAACTTATCAAGGGCAAAAACAATTGCCAACAACTCTTTTTCAGTGGTGGTATAATTTGCCTGGGCAACATCCAAAGTGCGTGAAGCATAATAGATCACTCTCGGCAGCTTGTCAATTTTCTGTGTCAAGACAGCCCCTAATGCATAATTAGACGCATCACACATGAGCTCAAATGGGGCTGTCCAATCCGGTGCCTGAATGATAGGGGCGGTGGTCAAAGCTTCCTTCAAGCAATCAAACGCCTGCTTGCATCTGTCATCAAAAGAAAAGTCAATATCTTTCTACAGCAGTCTGGACAAGGGAAGCGCCTTCTTGCTGAAATCTTTGATGAAGCGCCTGTAGAAACCTGCATGTCCAAGAAAAGATCGCACCTCTCGCACGCAAGAGGGGTAAGGCAACTGCGAAATCACAGATATCTTAGCAGGGTCTACCTCTATTCCCTTTTCAGAAATGATATGCCCTAGAACCAAACCTTGTCCAACCATGAAGTGACATTTCTCAAAATTGAGAACAAGGTTTGTTTCTATGCATCTTTTCAAAACTTTTTCCAGACTGTCTAAACATGCATCAAAGGAGGATCCATACACAGTAAAATCATCCATAAACACCTCTATGCAATTCTCAAGAAAGTCGCTAAAAATGCTAAGCATACACCCCTGGAAGGTACCAGGGGCGTTGCATAGACCAAAGGGCATCCTCCTATAGGCAAAAGTGCCAAAGGGGCAGGTGAATGTGGTTTTTTCTTGATCCTCAGGCGCAATATTTATTTGAAAGTAACCAGAAAAACCATCAAGAAAACAATAATGAGATTTACCTGTCAGGCGCTCCAGCATCTGATCAATGAATGGCAGGGGGAAATGATCTTTCCTGGTTGCTTGGTTGAGCCTTCTATAGTCAATGCAGACTCTCCAACTGTTCTGCACTCTAGCTGGGATAAGCTCATCCCTCTCATTCTTCACCACAGTGAGGCCAGTTTTCTTGGGCACAACATGGATGGGGCTAACCCACTGACTGTCTGAAATAGGGTAGATGATCTCAGCTTGCAAAAGCTTGGTCACCTCCTTCTTGATGACGTCCATGATCACGGGGTTTTGCCTTCTTTGTGGCTGTCTCACTGCCTTGCCCCATCTTCCAAAAGAATTCTATGCATGCATGTGGATGGGCTAATACCAGGTATGTCAGCCAAACTCCAACCAATGGCCTTCTTGTGCTTCCTCAGCACACCAAGCAACTTCTCCTCTTGAACAGAATCAAGGGAGGTGGAAATGATCACCGGTTTCTTCTCATCATCCTCCAAGTACACGTACTTGAGGTTATCTGGGAGCTGTTTCAACTCAAGAGTAGGTGCCTGCAAGTCAGATTCAATTGTACTTCCTACAAGGTGGTTAGTGCATTCTGACTCCAAAGAATTCACAGGTAAAGGCGGAACACCTATCTCATCAAGCTCCAAATCCATATCCATGACAATTACATTATCAACATCATCCATATCAAAAACATCATCAACATCATGGATATCAAAATTCTCTTCAAAATCAACATCATTCTCAAATTCAGATTCAATGCATGTATGTAGAGCAGATAGAAAAGAATGCTCTTTCTTATGCAAAGAATCAAAATCATCAACAACATATTTATCAATAATGTCATCCAATGCATCGATCTTAAACAGAGAATGGTCCTCAGCTGGAAATTTCATTGCATCAAGGATATTAAAATGAACAACAATATCAGCAAATTCCATAGACAAAGTTCCAGCATACACATCAATCTTAGTTCGGGCAGTTTTCAAGAATGGCCTGCCTAAGATAATGGGAGCGGATCCATGAGAGAATCCCTCCTCCATTTCCAAAACATAAAAGTCAGCAGGAAAAATCAATTCACCAACCCTAACCAAGACATCCTCTATGAAACCTGCTGGGTGGGTAACACTCCTATTGGCCAACTGAATGACCACACCCGTGGTTTGCAAAGGACCAAGAGACAAAGATGCATATATAAACAAAGGCATGACATTAACAGAAGCACCCAAATCAAGCATGGCATTTTCAAATTTATTGTTTCCAATCACACAAGGAATGCAAAATATACCTGGGTCCTTGCACTTTTTAGGGATGTGCGGGACCGACTTACCAATAAGCGCAGATACATTCCTTCCCATGCTAATCCTCTCATTTCCCTTCATCTTCCTCTTGTGTGTGCACAGCTCCTTCAAGAATTTGGCATACTTCGGTATCTGCTTGATGGCATCAAGTAGAGGTATGTTCACCTCTACCTTCCTGAAGGTCTCCAGAATTTCCTTATCCACATCTTCCATCTTTTTGCTAGGAAGTGCCCGTGAAGGGAATGGTAGAGGGATAGGTCGGTCAACCAATGGAGAAGGTGCGGCAGCGGTGGTGGTGGAAGAGGGAGAAGCTCCACTTGAAGAAGAACCACCGGCTGGAGAAGAAGATTCACCCACCTCAAATGCCTTGCTCGGACCGTCATGGTCGTTCTTTCTAGGACAAGTAGCAGGCATGGGTGTAGGTGTAGAAGCGGGCTCTGAAGGCATAACAATCTGCTTCCCTGATCTGAGGGTTATGACACTCACATTCCTTGGGTTCTGCACAGTCTGGGATGGTAACTTATCCGAATTCTGAGACTGCGCCTGGTTTATCTGAGTAGCCATCTGACCCATCTGGTTAGTGAGACTCTGTATGGAAGCTCTAGTCTCTTGCTGAAACTGCAGGTTTTGCATAGTCATCTGTCTCACTAACTCTTCCAATGAAGGTTCAGACGAAGTGGAAGGTTGGGCAACTGGCTGGGTAGGTGCCTCTTGTTGCTGCTGTTGTTGTTGCCTCTGGTGTTGTTGCATTGGTGGAGGCACATATCTGTTAGGTGCTCCAGCATTCTGGAAAGGTGGTGCCTGCTGTTGATGCTGTGGCGCATTGTTCCATCTCAGATTGGGGTGATTCCTCCACCCTGGGTTGTACCTGTTGCTGGATAAGTCATGATTTTGCTGTTGTTGCTGCCTGTTGTTGTAGATGTTCGTAGCATAAGCCTGAGGCGCATCAGAGGCAGCAGAGTGCTGCAAAGAAGGACAAGCATCTGTATAGTGGTCACTGGAAGGACAAATAGCACATAGTCGTGCAACAGATGCAGATGGAGCTGCAGATCTGTGGTTGGTAGTCAACTGTGTCACCATCTTCGTAAGAGAGTCAATCTTTCCTTCCAACTTGCTTTCAACAGCTGATAAAGACTGGGCAACAACATCATGTACGCCCCTCACCACAATGGCATCATTCCTGGTGCTAAACTGCTGGGAGTTGGAGGCCATCTTCTCAATCAATTGCCTGGCCTCAGCAGGTGTGGTGTCTCCAAGAGCTCCACCACTGGCAGCATCAATCATATCACGGTCCATGTTGTTCAAACCCTCATAGAAATACTGGACAAGGAGATGCTCAGGTATCTGATGGTGGGGACAACTAGCACAAAGTGTCTTGAATCTCTCCCAATACTCATATAAGTTCTCTCCACCAAGCTGCCTAATCCCAGTTATGTCTTTTCTGATTGTTGTGGTCCGGGCTGCTGGAAAAAATTTATCTAAGAACAGCCTCTTCAGATCATCCCAGCTAGTGACGGATCTAGGCGCCAAACCATACAACCAATCCTTAGCAACATTTTCCAATGAATGAGGGAATGCCTTCAAGAAGATGTGCTCTTCAGGAACATCATGTGGTTTCATACTAGAACAGACAATGTGGAATTCCTTCAAATGCTTATGAGGACTCTCACCTGCAAGACCATGAAACTTGGGCAACAAATGGATCAGTCCAGTCTTGAGAACAAATGGAACGTCCTCATCAGGATATTGGATGCACAAGCTTTCGATATCGAAATCAGGTGCAGCCATCTCCCTAAAAGTCCTCCCACGAGGTGGAGGTTGTGCCATATTGTTCTCAGTGTGAAAAACAACAGAATCAGAATCAGAATCACGTGCAGATGCAACAGATGCAGTAGATGCAGTATGCACAAAGTACTCAACAGTGGGATGCACAGTATCCAATGGAACAGACTCAAAAACAGACTCTAAAGATAAATTTCTAGAATGCCTAGCTAACCTATGAAAAGTTCTATCAATCTCAGGATCAAAGGGTGGTATAGGCCCAGGATTTCCCCTAGTCATGCACTAAGTCACAACACCCTAAAATCATGAAACGATATCACAAAAATTTTGAACACACAAAACAACCTAAACAAACAAATCACACACACTCAAACATACAAGACAAAACACAACACACAAACAACACATTATCAAGACAAAAGACCTAAAACTGAACCGTTGGTCCCCGGCAGCGGCGCCATTTTGATGAGAGGGTCGCGCCTCCCACAAAAGTTGTGCATAAAATTAATGCAGTATAAACTAGGAAGTGACTCCTAGGTCGTCTCTCAAGGACCAAATTGTGGTTCAGTCTCAGATCAAACACGTAGTGGGGGGGTTTTGTGAATGCAATTGACAAAATTAAAACTGATAATTAAACACAACCGAATACAATTGGAAATATTAAAGTAAATCAAAACATTAAACCGAACAATCCTAACCGCACACCAGCCAGTTAATTAAATTGGATTTGAAAAATGGATGAGTTAATAAAATGAAATAAAACCAGACAGACTAGTGACTAAAAACACATGAAATATCTAGCCTGCGAGACCGAATGGTCTATGTTAGTCCTTGGAAGCACTAGATGCATAAACTAACTAGATGCATAAACTAATTAAATGCATAAACCATAATCAGCTAGGCGAGACGTCAAACAACACATCAAGCACCTTCCAACAATTGAATAACCGAGCTTCTAAATTAAAAGAAAGAAAACAGCGCTTCACCAATCATTTAATCACCACTTCTGCCTCAAAGATTTTGGACGTGAGCTGTGTACCACTTCTTCAAAAGCTGAATGAAACTTGGGAGCTCTTACTTCAAGACATGAATGCACCGTGTGCTTTCTCTCCATCCTTCTCTCCATCAAGCTTCCTTCCACACGTCCAACACAATCCTTGCTGCACCGCTGCTCTGCATCCAACTCATCATCAAACGTGCGTCCATCACGTGCTGGACCAAAATATTAAAAGCGAGAATTAACCCCTCCAATAAAACAATTTCAGCATAAGACTAACTCCTTCCAGCCGTAACACCACATTCCAGCACCGTTTTTCTTCCAGCCAGCGTGGCACCTCCAGCTCCTAAATCTCCGTGCAGCACCTTGCTTCCAGCTCCTTCACCATTTCCAATTCATTCTACCTCTGCACCTACTACCCGTGCACACCAACACCTCATGCTTCCAGCCGTGACAAGCACCTCACACACCAACGTGCTGCTGCTCCTCATTATCTCATCACTTTCTCCTTCTCCCGTGCTTCACCATTTCTTCTTTGCTTCACGTTCCAGCACAATACGCGGACACCATTCCTTCTCAATATCCATGTGCTTCTCCCACCAGCTCCAAGCCGAGACACCTATACTACTCGGTGCTGCTTCAACAGCTCACCGCTTCATTTCAAAGGAAAAGAAAGAAGGCTTCTAATATTCTCCATCTAGCACCGCATCCTCCAAGGCTCTCATCACTTTTCGGTGCAGCATCTCACGCTTGTCTTCCAACCAGCCGTGACTCCAATAAAAAAGAATTAACGTTTCCTCTTTAAAAGAAAGAAAATTTGAGTAACTCTACTGGACGGTGCTAGCATGGAATGAAGCTTCCAAAGTGTAAAACCCAAACGAAAAGGGGCAATAAGAAATCAGCAAAAATAATCACCATCATCTCTTCATTCATCCATTGCAAAAAAAAAACGCGTACAACCCCCCCAGAAAAATTCAAAACAAATACAGTAGCCTTCAAAGCTAAGAGCCGAGAGTATGTGTCTAAAGTGGCGGCTGGCCTCCTTTTCTAAGGGCCGTGTGTCCCTTTTTAGGGTAGGGTCCACACATACAAAAACCCTAGGTCCAAGTCATTAATTTCTAATTTTGGGTCTAATCTAATTTACCAAAAATTGACCCAAAATATAAGAGTTGATTCAAAAATTCTAAACTACTGAATTACAATTTAATTAATTCAAAAATGTTTGTCTGGAGAGTCTTGAATTTATTTGGCAATCTTCCTGATGTCCCAAAATGTATTTCCGAAATTTTCCTGCACTTCAAAAATGCACTTAATCAGCTCAGAAAATCCAAATTAGCACAATTACAAATTTCCGACCAAATTAAGCAGAATTCGGAAAAACGGGGAAATAACAAGCAATTAAACACAATTCCCTGGTTTATTTAAGTGCAAGAAACTAAATATAATTCAAGAAATAACGACTCATCACTTGGGCGTCATTTCTGAGGCTTTGTTTCTGTTTTGTTTTTGCTCTATTTAACGGAACTAGGCGTTCTAGGTTTTGCAAATCTGGCTAGAGCAGCACAACAACACACTTTTAGGGTTTTACTATCTCATGCTTTTCCATTAGTCATCTAGTCTCTCCATGTCTTTGGGGAACTAAACTCTATTTGTTGTTGGGGGATAATGTAACTTTGTGAACTCTCATGTATTTGATTTGATTCTTAATAACATATGCTTTTTCATTAATTGTTAGAGTAATTCATCTATTCTTATTACATGTTGTGTTTAACTCATTCATAGCATGATGTATGAATTGCATGACAACAAACCTCATGCACCTTATTTTTCACAAAAGTCCATTTTTCAACCCAAACTCTACAAGTTCTCTGAACTTTAGACTTCTTGTTTTGATGCATGTTTCTATTGTATTACATTCAGATAATTTAGACATTCAACAAGTTGTAGAATTGCATTACATTCAGATAATTTAGTTTCTAGATTACTAACTTTATTTCTTAAAACAACTTCTTCATCTAACACTTTTTCATACTTTAGTTTCAGTTCATTATGCTCTTTCTTTAGCTTTTTATGTGCAACATCAAGTTTTTCAGATTCATTCATTAATTCAAAGAATGCTTTTTGTAAATCTAACTCACTAGATTCAAAGCTAGAATCACTTACTTGACTTCCAGCGTCTTCTGAGTCAGCCATTAAGAAGAGATTTGCTTCATCATCTGAGTCACTTGAGCTTGAAGAGTTAGAAGCATTTTCTTCCCAAGCTATGTAAGCTTTCTTCTTCTTTGGGAACTTTCTTTCCTTCTTTTCTTCACTCTTCTTATTCTTAGGACAGTCAGTCTTCACATGTCCTCTTTCTCCACATCCATAGCACTTGACACTTGATTGAGAACCTTAATTTTCTTTCCTTTCTCCATTGTATTTATCTTTTCCTTTTGCTCTCATAAATTTAGCAAACTTCTTTATCATGAGGCTCATGTTTTCCTCATCATCATCAGAATCATCATCTTCAATTCTTCTTGAACCTTTTCCTTTAGAAATTTCATATTTGTAGGCAAGTGTCTTTCTTTTGCCTTAATCCTCTTCCGCAGTTAATCTTTTCAGCTCAAGATCGTGCTCACGAAGCTTTCCAAAGAGAATCGCTATTGACATCTGAGTGAGGTTTTGAGACTCCGAGATGGCAGTCACCTTCGGTTTCCAAGACCTGTCCAATGATTTTAATATTTTTACATTCAATTCATCAGTGTCAAAATTCTTACCCAACCCTGTCAAGTGGTTCACAATGTGAGTGAAGCGCTTTTGAACATCAGAGATTATTTCTCCAGGTTGCATTCTAAACATCTCGTACTCCTGGATGAGCGTATTCTACTTAGCGCGTTTCACATCATCAATACCCTCATGTGTGACTCTGAGAACTTCCCACATTTCCTTGTTGTCTTACAAACACAAATTCTATATAATTCATCAAGAACAACAACAGATGAAATAATATTGCGGGCCTTAATATCAAATTGGGCTCTTCTATTTTCTTCAGAAGTCCAGTTAAAGTATGGTTTTTCTTTTTCTACACCATCAACCGTTCTTTTAGGAATATAAGCACCAGTTAGTACAACTTCTCAGATGCCTTTATCAACAGACCCCATAAAAATTTCCATTCCGACTTTCCAGAAGGCATAGTTATTGATGGACAAATTTATGATCACCAAAATATGATGTCACAAACTTGTTGAACAATCGGCAAGTATGACCGAATCGTTTCAAGTAATAAACTCGGTAAGACCAAGTATCGTTCTCCCAAAGGACTCACGACCTAGTTTAGTTGTGTGGTTCGTTGATTAGCTAAGACTTAAGAATGAAATATTTGAAGTTTAATATGCAAAACAGAAAATAAACATGTATGCATGAGATTTTGATCAATGGAAAAAGCAAAAGACAAGCACTTTCAATGAAATATATATATGAATATGTTGTTGGGGGTCAATTTCATCTTATCCACTCTCATATATTTTAGGAATTCAACATTCAAATCATCATTGTTAATGCCACTCTCTAAATTACCTTGTCAAGAAGGCCTATCCCTAATTACGAGTTCATACGATTCCTAGCATTCCTAATAATTAGTTCTCTTAGCACAGGAGCTTAACGACAACCAATATAATATTGGGAGAGATTCCCCGGATCTAGACTTCCCCGTACGTTCCCGTATCGACAAAATCAATAATCATGCATTAAATGAGTTAAACAAAGCAAGCATTAAGCAAAGAGGAAAAACCCTAACTAATGATGAAAGAAAGCATAAATCTTAGATTAAGATGCAAGCATAAATTCCATATATGAGAGCTTCAAAAGATTACATTGATTCCCCAACAAACATACAAGGTTTAGTTCACCATATTCATGGTGAACCTAGATGAACAATAATGAAAGAATGAAGGATAAAACCTTAGAAAGGTGAAGAGGTAGCCTGAGCATCCAAGATCCTCCTTCAAAGGGGTGGAAGAGAGAGTGTTTGCTTCGTTTCTGCCAAAGATACCAACCCTAAGACATCTAGGTCTTGAAATAGGACATAAAAATAATAGAAAACGGGTCCAGGCCCAAACAGATCATAAAATCGCATAAAACTGGCCCAAAACTCGTCTGGTTGACTTTTTTCGTATTTTGGTTGACTGGTTGACTTTTTGGTTGACTGTTGACTTTTCTGGTTGACTGGTTGACTTTTCTGGTTTCTGATTGACTTTTCTGATTCCATCTCTCTCCTTCTTCAATTCTTTCACTAAATTCACCTTAAAACCTGCACAAAAACACTGAAATCAAGCATAAACCTGTCCAGCTCTCTTATTTCTGAAAATATGGATAAAAGCATGATTTCAAGCTAGTTTCTAAGTGTAAAGGTTGTTTTTTGTGTCAATTTTAAGCATGAAAATAACAGTTTTTCAACTGTTATCACAACCCCAAACTTAGAACTTTGCTTGTCCTCAAGCAAACAAGATGTAACTCAATCTTCAACCAATTCATATGATGGTTCACTCATTCAAAAATCCTCTTTTTCAAGATAAGTAACAACTTCACTCAAACTTATGACCAAGAGTTCAATCAAGATGTGCACATGCTTTAGTGTTCACAAAGTCATTTAAATTCCAACAAATGCTATTTTTCATGAATGATCAATCAATTAAGCATGGATGTTCATGTGCTTATGGAATATTTCCTCACTAGGTAAAGTGTTTCACTCAACACACAAGTGTATAAGAGGTAAAGTGTTTCACTCATTCACTCCACTATCACAATGTTACATGAATCAACTTTGCCTTTCATTTTACCACAATCAAAAACATTCACAAGCATGCATCATCACAAGGACTTTTCAATGGCTTATAATGTGGCTTAGCTAACAAGAAAATTGGTTTTTCTGGATCACAAAATCCTTGAGTTAAGAGAATCATAACAACACAATTTTTCTTATTATTCCCAACTTGCCTTTGCATTTGCATTGAGCTTTGCTTCTTCTTTTTTCTTTTCTTTTTCTTTTTCTTTGCATATTCTTACTTTTTTAGCTCTTAGCTCAATGCTTTTCCTTTTTTCATGTTTTCCCAACAACCCCAAACTTGAACAATTAACAATACCACACAAGATCTTCTACTTAACTCAAGGTAAAGATTTTCAATCAAGGGTTTTCAGTGTATGTTCAAGGCTAAGGGTTCAAAGGATAGAACACAAAGTGTTCTCTTTTAGTGGGCTAACTTTATGAATTTGGCCAATAAAAAGGGTTCCAACAAACGGCCTTGATCACATGATGCAAAACAAGCAATTGATTTAATCATAGAAAACCTGGGCAAAATCATTCATGCTTTCAAAGTAATAGCATTCAATCAATAAAAACTCTGGAGCTCAAAACCTCACATATAAGCTCATTCACATTTGACATACACATCCTGCTTAATTTCACAATCACAATCATGATATCTTGCATTTGTTCACAAAGCTTGTGAATCACCTGTATAAGCATTTTAATGTGCACATCATCTCAACATCAATCAATCAATAAGCATCATCAAGCATTACTTATCAAACAATCACAGTTAATATCAAACCATCACACAAACCAGGTTTCCAATAGAGTACATCAAACCCTAATCTAAAAACAAAAACAAATAAGTTCAGAAAACTTAAACCAAACAAAAGCATAAGTCCTGCTCTAGTTATGATAGCATTCATCAGTAAATGCTATCTCAACTCCTCCTCAATCTGAGCTATCCTCTGTATCCTCCTTCTTCTTGGATCTTATAGTCTTGATTCTTTTTGCCCGATGAGGAGGCCATCCCTACATCAAACATAATTCACAAAACCAAAAGATACATTGTTAAGCATTAGTAAACCATAATGAAGAAATCAGCCCCTTCAATGATGCTCTCTCCCAACCCCAAACTTAGATGGCAAACTAGTGAGCAAGTGAGTGGAAGGGAGATTTTCTAAAGAGGGATGAGGGAAAAATTGTAGAGAACCTTTGAAAAGGTATGTAGGAGTGTGTGTGCAGAGAAGAGCATGAAAATAAAAGCATTTGCGCAGCTTAGGGTTTAAAAATACCCTAATGAGCTCAGATCCCGCTAAGGGGAAACTAAAGCCCATTTGCGAGAGTATCGCTCAGCGGTAAGTTGCCGCTCAACGGCACTTTCGTGCTGTGCTCTTCTCCTTCTTTTCTTATCCTACGTGCCTCCTAGACATGCCCCTCACTGGTTCCCTGCAATTCAATGCTTAAAATACTTATGCAAACCCTAACTAAAATAAAACAAACAAAAACAATCAATCAACTAGGTTGCCTCCCAGGTAGCGCTTGTTTAACGTCACGAGCCTGACCCAAAGTCCACCAACACCCATCAATAGGTGTTTAAAATCTCACCAACACCCATCAATAGGTGTTAAAAACTTACCAACACCCGTCAGTAGGTGTTACACACTTAGCATCCTTCAGTAGATGCTATATCCAACTGGCATCCTTCAGTAGATGCTATGTTCAGCAATATAATGTTCAACAGATTTAAAGATTACAAACCAAAGTAAAATTTAAAAGTTCTAAAATCACTGGGTTACCTCCCAGCAAGCGCTCTTTTAACGTCATTAGCTTGACCCAGTAAAGCTCAAGTTCCTTCTTTATAGTTGATGTTGTCATCCCACCAACTCCTCAGCTGTTTCCTGTGAACTATTTTGGTCCTTCTAGAATGTGGAGACTCTATCTCTATCATCTCCTTCTCTTTAAATCCCTTCACAACCCACAACTTGTTTTTGATTCTCACAGGTGTACCAAGTTGGGGTCTTCTTTTCTCCCAGTCACCAGGAATTTCTCCTCCTCTTCCAATCTTTTCTTCCTTGTTTACCTGAAACAACAAACAATGGTTACCTGCAACCTTGAGATTTTCATCTTTACGGCTAGTCATGGGTGCATCTTGAAATGCAGCTTTATAACTAGCTTCTTCCTCCTGTGTTTGCGTCTCAACTTTAAAGACGTCTATAACCACTCTCTCCTCCCTGTCCTGGAGCACCACTATACCTTCATTTACATCAATGATAGCTCTGGCCGTTTTCATAAACGGTCTTCCAAGTATGATAGGTATATTCTCTGTCTCCATCTGCATCACCACAAAGTCTGCCAAGAACTGAAGTTTGCCAACACAAACTATAATGTCCTCTACAATCCCACATGGCTCCTTTGAAGATCCATCGGCCATTACTAGATTAACCTTTACAGGTTTCACATTAACATTGCCAATTTGCTCCAGTAAAGAGTAAGGTATCAAGTTAACACTTGAACCTAGATCAAGAAGAGCTTTCTTCACCCTTTTCTTCCCTATGGTACAAGGGATAGAAAAATTGCCTGGATTTGTTGCTTTAGGAGGGAATGACTCTTTTTTAACAGTTATACACTCCTTTGCCTCATCATCTCTACGTCTTTTCTTTGTAGAGATTTCTTCATTAGATTTAGTGTAAACCGTAATCTGTTGTAGAATCTGTTCCCAAGGTGCATCATTATCCACCATTTTGAATAATTCTGTGAAGTCCAGTTGTTTCCCTTGATGGATTGGAAAAGGAAAAGTGCTTTTGCTCTCTATTTCTCTTCTCTCTTCTGTATCTAACTCAACTTTCTCATCATCAACACTCTACACCACCTTGCACTCTTCTCTGGGGTTAACCTCAGTATTAGCCCCAAAATTTCTACTTGGCCTTTCTTCCACCTGTTTGGTGATCTGCCCCATCTAAGTCTCCAAATTTTTGATAGCAGCTTCAGTGCTCTTCTGTGTAGACTCAGTCTTCTGTATGAAATTGTTGAGAGTTTCCTCCATCCTCATGGACCTTTCATTAAGCATAGATAACTGTTGCCATAAGGTGGGTTGCTGCTGCTGCTTATTATATTGACCAGCTTGCCCAGTTTGCCCTTGATCAATACTTGGGTGTGGTTTCCACCCCTGATTGTAGCCTCCTTGACGATACTGATTGGTCATGTAGTTTACATCCTCTACGGCTTCAACTGGAAAGGCACATTGACCATTGATATGGTCGCCTCCACACAATTCGCACAACTGGGTTTGTACCTGTGCAGCAGTTTTCAACTCTTTGGATAATTGTGCAAGAGTTTTAGTCAGAGTCTCCAGCTGTTGAGTTAGAATTTTGTTTTGAGCTAGCAGGGCATCATGTGTCTGTAATTGGAGGACTCCTTTTTGCATAGGAGCTCTTCTCTCATTGTGTAGCTCATTATCACTAGTAGCCATGTTTTCTATAATCTCTGTTGCTTCCTCTGGAGTTTTCCATTTAATATTGCCTCCTGCTGAGGCATCCAGCATCATCTTGGTTTGTGAACCAAGCCCTCCAAGGAAAGTTAAGACTACTTCCTGATCTTCAAAGCCATGCGTGGGTGTTTTTCTTAGCAAGCTTTTATACCTGTCCCATGCATGCCCTAGTGATTCTTCCATGCCCTGTTTAAATGAAGAAATCTCTTGCTTGCCTTTGGTCACCTTAGATTGTGGAAAGTACTTGTTTAAAAATTTTGTGACCACTGCTTCCCACTCTGTGAAACTTTCTTCTGGGAAAGAATTCAACCAAAGCTTAGCATTGCCTCCCAATGAGAAAGGAAACAAGCTAAGTTTGATAGCTTCGTCTGGCACCCCATTGATAACAGTTGAAAAACTGTTATTTTCATGCTTAAAATTGACACTAAAAGCAACCTTTACACTTAGAAACTAGCTTGAAATCATGCTTTTCTTCATATTTTTAGAAATAAGAGAGCTGGACAGGTTTATGCTTGATTTCAGTGTTTTTGTGCAGGTTTTAAGGTGAATTTGGTGAAAGAAGTGAAGAAGGAGAGAGATGGAATCAGAAAAGACATCAAAAAGTGCAAAAGAAGAAGCCGAAGTCACCGCTCAGCGGCAGTTTACCGCTGAGCGGCACTCAGGAGCTCACGGGAGGACCGCTGAGGGGCAAAATGGCCGCTGAGGGGAAGAAACGTGACACGCACTTACCGCTGAGCGGTACTTTACCGCTGAGCGGCACTTTAATGGGCTTGGACCTAATTTTCTGTAATTTACGAATAATATATAAGCTTTAGGGTTTCCTAGGGTTTGTATCTTTGGCTGGAACGAAGAAAACACTCTCTCTTCCACCCCTTTGAAGGAGGATCTTGGATGCTGAGGCTTCCTCTTCACCTTTTTAGGGTTTTATCTTTCATTCTTTCATTGTAATTCATCTAGGTTCACCATGAATATGGTGAACTAAACTCTATATGTTTGTTGGGGAATCAATGTAATCTTTTGAAGCTCTCATATATGGAATCTGTTTTTACATCTTTTAATTAAGACTTATGCTTTCTTTCATCATTAGTTAGGGTTTTTCCTCTTTGCGTAATGCTTGCATTGTTTAACTCATTCGATGCATGATTATTGGTTTTGTCGATACGGGCGCGTACCGGGAAGTCTAGATCCAGGGAATTTCTCCCAATATCATATTGGTTGTCGTTAAGCTCCTGAACTTATGAACTGATCATTAGGAATGCTAGGAATTGTATGAACTCGTGATTAGGGAGAAGCTTAAAGCCTACTCCTAATCCCTAGCAATTATTCATGCATTACATTCGCACAGAAGCTTAAAGGCAACCAATCCTTCTATCCCTATGTCTATGCAATATTGCTCTTGGGAGAATTTCTTCAGTTCTACATTTACTTATATGTGTCCATACAAATAACATCAATGATCATGCAATTGAATGAGTTAGACAAGCATGCATAGAGTATAGAAGAAAAACCCTAACAATTAATGAAAGAAAGCATCTAGATTAAAGAACCAATTCAATACATGAGAGTTTCAAAGGATTACATCGGTTCCCCAGTAATAATGAAGGTTTAGTTCACAATAGACATGGTGAAACTAGATGAAAAATAATGAAAGAATGAAAGATAAAACCCTAGAAGTCGAAGAATAGAGCTTGAGCATCCAAAATCCTCCTCTAAGGGGTGAAAAAAGTGTGACTACTTAACTTCTTTCAGTCAATTCATCTTAGAACCTGCAAAACAAGGAAAACCAAGCATAAAACCCATTCAACTCTCTTATTTCCAAAACATAAGCAAAAGCATGATTCCAAGCTAGTTTCTAAGTCATAAAGGTTGTTTTTGATGTCAAAATTAAGTATAAAAATAACAGTTTTTGAGCTATTATCAGTCCACCCGCTCGGTCTCGTTAATGCCCTATTTGATCTTGGTCATGCCTTCTACCTTTCGGTCTTAAGCTGTGTTTGGCCTTGAACAGTGTCCGGCCATAAACAGTGTTCGACCTGGGCTTTATCTGATTGTAGTCGTTCGTCTTCGTCTGATAGCGACTGTTCGGTCTGTAACTTACTTTTGTTCTTTTTCTTTGCTGATCATTGTGCAGATATGCTTTTAAACTTGACGCAGCAAGAGTCTTCATATTCTTCACTTTGTAGCATCATCAAAATTACTAACTTCAAAACACAAATGCTCCTTGATAAATGTTGAGAGGGTCGCACCTCACACAAAATTGATTGCAAAATTAATGCAGTATAAACTAGGAAGTGACTCCTAGGTCGTCTCTTAAGGACCAATATTGTGGTTCAGTCTCAGGTCAACACGAAGTGGGGGGGTTTATGATTTTTGGTTCCAGTAAAATTTAAACACGACTGAATTAAAATTCAAAACAGTAAAACAAAATTAAAAATGGTAAAAACGAAATTGGTACAATTAAAACGAAAATACAGTAAACAGCAAAAACAGATTTGGAATAGTAAATACGAAAATAACAGAATAAGAAAACATAATCAAAAAAACGAAAATACAGTAAACAGCTAAAACAAAAGATAGTAAATTTCAAATTTGAAAACATAATCAACATTACAACAGCAAAATACTTAGAACAAAATTATAGCGAATGATTTAATGCAAAATAATCAACAACGCAGTGAAGACAACAGTAGAAATTAAACGATAGGCAAACAACGACAGAAAGTAAATTGCAACAGAAATTAAATTATAACAACAAAACAGAAGTAGTAAAATGATCAGGAAATTTAACAACAGAAAATGAAACCAACTTTCATTTAAATTGTGCAAGAATTTAGTACAGCCTACAAGAAAATAAAATTAGAACGTGCACACCATTTTCCTTCAACCATAACCTTCCATTCTCTGCACTGTGTTCTCTGTTCCAACCGTCCACTGTTCCCTCTGCTGGACCGAGAATCCAGCTCCACCTCCTTCACGGAACCTCCTCTACTTCTATTGGAAAAACACTAAACTACAGTACACTACATTTTTCAGGAACTACACTACTGCTGGGACTAAAACTGAGAGCTACTGGAAGAGAGAGCCTCTCCAGGCCGTAAACCCCTACTCATTCTGGCTGCTCCCACTCCCCCTTTTATTGTTGCCGTGAGGTGCTTTTCCAAGAAAGACAAAAATAAAATTGTGGTTTTTCCAACAGCTTTTGCGTGTGTTTGTCTCCCTAACATTTTTTCTTTCTCCAATGTGCCAAAAGTAAGCAAAGGTGGACCCTCCATTTGTTGGTGTCCGTGTGTTTTTTCTGCTTCCCTCTTCCACGGATGTTGCCAAATTCCTTGAACAGTGGTGCCCACACTCCAAGCTGTTGTCCGCTTGTGCTTGCTGGACTTCTCTTCCAAAATGAGCGTGCTGGACCTCAGCTTCTGGATGCAGCAACTGCTGGACAACTTCTTCTTTTGCACCCTAAAACCAACCCATTTTCACCATGTGCTTCTATTTGTTAAAGCTGGAAAAATCCTGCTTGTGCTTGCCATGCTCTCCTTTTAAGCAAAAACGCATCAGCCTTCCTTATTTCCTTCACCGTGCAGTAGCTAAATACATCCCTTGAGTTGTTGGACTAAGATAACAACTTCAGAGCTTTATCTTCCAGCTCGTAACCGTGCTTCCCATTCCAGCCCCCTTCTTCCAAATTGAAGGCTTCTTTCCCCCAAGGGACCGTGTGAAGACTTGAACGCTGGCACCTCCCATGCTTGCTGGACCAAAACGTGACACCACTACTGCTTCACGAAATGAATCACCACTTCATAGCTTCTCCAATCAAGCCCATCTCCATGTGCACTCCCATAATTTAAATCCACACCTCCTCACTCATTTTAGTTTAAAGTATATTTGATGTGGCATTTTCTTTTGACATCCAAAATGTCCCAAATATTATCCAACAATTTTCCTACAATTAATAATGAAAATAATTAGCTCAAATAATTCAAATTAATTAAAATAAGAATTTTTGGTCAAATTAAGCACAATTAGCAAAAACGGAAAAATACCGGATATTTAAGCACAATTCCCTGATTAATTCTAGCACACTAAACTAAGTAAAGTCAAGAAAATATTGACTCATCAAAATAGACCACACTTAGTCTTTTGCACTCCTGGGCAAAATCAAGACGCAGATCAAGGAATAGTTCAGAGGACATCAAGCGTACGACACAAACTCAACACACAGAAAACAAAGACTCACAAGGACAGAAACAAAATTACACAGTCCTCAAGAAATCTGGACAGAGAATAGAAGTAGACAATATCCAACACAGAATCAAGGAAAGTAGATACTCATGAAATAATCCAAGCAATTCAAGACATGGAAAAATGATCAATCAGCTCAAGAGGTGAATCAAAAGTAACAAAACCTCACAGATGCACTATCAGTGTTTCTCTCTCAAGTGTCTAGGGTAAACAATGTCAACTCAATGCACTCAAGAAAGCAAACAACAACAGACTTGGCGAGCCTCTAAAATTAACACTCCAAACATATGCATGTTCAAATCGAAAGGTCTTTAATGGATGTAATGGGGTCAAGGACAAGGGAGGATAAATATGGATGAGAAGCTATAAACCAAAAGAAATAGAGGAGCAATGGGGAACAAGTGTAAACACAATAAAATCACACCCAAACCTCTAATTCAATCCTCTTCTTGACTCCATTATTCACAATTTTTTCACAATTTTTTTTTCATTTTTTACTGTTTTTCTACTCTCTTTTTTTTTCATCCTGTCTCTTTTCTTTACTTCAAGAGACAAGATACACCACATATTTACAAAAACACGATAAGAAGAGGACTCACTAGCCAATTCCTCTGAAACTTCCAAGAGACCACACTTATTCCCAAAACAATTCCAAAGCTCCAAAATTCCCTAAGGCTAAGGTAATAATGGTTTTTTCACTTAGGGCTAGTGTATGAGCTTCAAAACAAAGAAATGGGGGAAAGTATAGGCTCAAAAGGGGTTATCAAAGGATCAAAACAAGGTAAGCTTATTTGGCTAGAGAGGCTCAACAACAAAATGCCTTTATCACTTTCAAACATGCGCATTCAAAATCACGAAATTGTTCTTCAAAAGTCTTAAATAGTTAGGTAATCATGTAACTGTTAAATGTCGTGAGTCATTTGGGATACGATACTTGGTCTTACCATTTTATATACTTGATACGATTCGATAACTTGGCGATATGTTAACAAGTTTTTGGTGTGATAACGGTTGATTTCACCGTTATTTAAGAGTAAATTTTGATATTAAATGAACCTTTTTTGGCTTAGAAACTCGTTTGTTCTCTTAATTTTGGTTTATTTTGGGAAATAAGAGTTGAGATTACACTTTAAGATTTTATCACTAATTTCCCTTGGTTTTGTACGAAATTGGAATGAATTGGAAGAGGAATTAAGTTGTCAAGAAGTTAGAACTCATAAAGGACAGAAAGAACACCAGAAGAGAAGGTTACAAAAGGTCGCACTCACGCTTAGGCGCCCCTTTCATGACCCTCAGCGTTGGAGCTTCGCAGTCACGCCTGAGCGCCCTTTTTAGGACGCTGAACTTTTCATGCCTAAGCGCCCTTCATTTGACGCTGAGCGCCTTTCTCTCGCAAGCACGCCTGAGCACCCTAAGTAGGGGCGTTGAGCGGTGGCAATGTTGGCCCATGGCCCAATTCAACCCTATTTAAGGATTAGCTCGACCTAAAGAGGGTATCTCTTGACATAATTGACACAAATTCAGATTTTTTCCAACTCTCTAAAGGCAGAAGTGGATGCGGAAGCTCTCCTCTTCAGTTTTTAAGGTTTGTCTATCTTTTCAATTCTATTGTTCATCTAGTTTCTCTATGACGATGAGGAACTAAACATTCTTTTTGTTGGGGGATGATGTAACCTTGTGAACTCTCATGTATTTGAATTGATTCTTATTTATTTAAGCTTCTCTCATTAATTCTTAGGGTTATTCTTCTTTGCTCAATGCTTGTTATGTTTAACTCATTCATGGCATGATTATTGGTTTCGTGATATGGACACGTACGGGGAAACCTAGATCAGAAGAATTGCTCCCAAAGTAGTATTGCCTAGACAAAGGGATATCTGTTTTGGTTATCTTAAGCTTATTGTGTATGTAATGCAGAATTAATTGCTAGGGAGACAAGACATTGTAAACTAGTAGTTAAGGATAGGCTTTCTTCGCTGAGACATCGGGTTTTAAGTAATTTAGAAAGTGATATTAACATTAATGAAGAAGATTAACTCATATACATGCATGGGAGGAAACTTGGTGAAATCTAAACCCCAACAACATATTCATCTCATATTTTCAATATCATCCATTCATCTTTGTGTTTAGCATCAATTGATCAAATTGCATTTATGTTTATTTTTATTGCATTTGCATTCAAAACCCCTAAATTGATCTTCAAAAGTCTTAATTAGTTGAGTAATCACATAACTGTTTAGTGTCGTGAGTCTCTTGGGAAACGATACTTGGTCTTACTATTTATTATTACTTGATACGATTTGGTACACTTGTCGATATCTTAACAAGTTTTTGGGGTGATTACGGTTGATTTCACCGTTATTTAGTAGTAAATTTTGATATTAAATGAACCCTTTTTGACTTAGAAACTTGTTTGTTCTCTTGATTTTGGTTTATTTTGGGAAATAAGAGAGTTGAGGTTACACTTGAAGATTTTATCACTAATTTCCCTTAGTTTTGTAGGAAATTGGGATGAATTGGAAGAGGAGTTAAGTTGTCAAGAAGTTGGAACTCATAAAGGACAAAAAGAGCACCAGTAGATAAGGTTACAGAAGGTCGCACTCACGCTTGGGCACCCCTTTCATGACCCCCAGCGCTGGAGCTTTGCAGTCACGCCTGGGCGCCCTTTTTGGGGCGCTGAGCGCCATCTTTCCTGCAACGTTTCACGCCTGAGCACCGTCCATTGGATGTTGAGCGCCATTCTCTCGCAAGCACGCCTGACCTCCCTAAGTAGGGGCGTTGAGCGGTGGCAACGTTGGCTCATGGCCCAATTCAGCCCTATTTAAGGATTAGCTCGACCTACAGAGGGTATCTCTTGACAAAATTGACACAAATTCAGATTTATGCTTCTTTCATTAATTGTTAGGGTTATTCTTTTTTGCTCAGTGCTTGCTATGTTTAACTCATTCATGGCATGATTATTGGTTTTCGTGATATGGACACATACGGGAAAACCTAGATCTGGAGAATTGCTCCCAAAAGCAGTATTACCTAAACATAGGGATATGAGTTTTTGTTATCGTAAGCTTCTATGCATATGTAATGGATAATTCATTGCTAGGGAGATAAGACATTGTAAACTAGTAATTAAGGATAGCCTTTCGTCGTCGAGACATCGGGTTTGAAGTAATTTAGAAAGTGATATTAACATTAATGAAGAAGATGAATTCATGTATGCATGAGAGGGAACTTGGTGAAATCTAAACCCCAACAACATATGCGTCTCATATTTACAACATCATACATTCGCCCTTTGTGTTTTTCTTTCAATTGGTCAAAATTGCATTCATATTTACTTTTATAGCATTTGCATTCAAAATCACTAAATTGTTCTTTAAAAGTCTTAATTAGTTGGGTAATCACGTAACTATTAAGTGTCGTGAGTCCTTTGGGATACGATACTTGGTCTTACCATTTTATATTACTTGATACGATTCGGTATATCTTTTATTTTTATCTTTTTATTTTATCTTTTTATCTTTTTATTTTTTTAATCTTTTTTATCTTTTAGTGCTAATTGGGTGCTCTAGTGTTTTGTTCTCTAGTGTATGCAGGGTACAATTCGGAATGGAAGCACAAAGTTTCTGAACCTCTTCTTGCAAGGATGGAGAATAGTAGAAGAAAAAGGAGAAACAGGACGTCCAGAGAACTTTTCCCTTCTCCTGAGACTATATTATAGCCTTCACCTCAAATATCTGACCAGGAGACAAAAAATATGGCTGAAGAGGTGAATGGTAGACGTACCTTGGTAGATTATGCAACAGTTATTGGCCCTCATCATTTTAATAGCATAGCAAGGCCGAGGATTAATGCTGCAAACATGGAGATGAAGCCAGCATTGATTCAATTGGTGAAGAACAACCAATTCAATGGATTGTCATATGAAAATCCATATGAGCATCTGACCACATTCAATGAAATATGCAATACTGTGAAGATCAATGGTGTGCCAGATGAAGCTATTAGACTTAGCTTGTTCCCTTTCTCTTTGGGAGGCAATGCTAAGATGTGGTTGAACTCTTTTCCAGAAAACAGTTTTATTGAGTGGGAAGCTGTGGTTGCAAAGTTTCTGAACAAATACTTACCAAAGTCAAAAGTAAACAAAGGTAAGCAGGAAATTTCTTCTTTTAGGCAGGGCATGGATGAAACATTAGGTCAAGCACGGACCAATTTAAAGGCTTGTTGAGAAAGACGCTCACTCATGGTTTTGATGAACCTACAGTAGTCATTATATTCCTTGGAGGTCTAAGCTCACAAACTAAATTGATGTTAGATGCCTCAACTGGAGGTAATTTATAGATAGCTACCAAGAATACTTAGCTCTTGAAGCTCTTGATTCCAAATTGATGACAACCTCCTTGAGCTAGGTTGGGCCAAAGCTTAGGACGAAGCAAGGAGATGGTCTCTATGATGGATATGGTTGCGAAAATGGGTGGGGAAAGGGGTGATATGATGTGTAAATGATGGTTGTGGTGATAGGCTCACGACTTTTAGTGATAGGATGGAGATGATGTGCAGTTTGAAGGTTCAAGGAGAGGTTAGGCCAACTCCATGAGGTTGGTGACTAGAAGGGCCTCTGGGGTTGTTCTAGTCTTGATCAAGGAAGAATGAGGCTACAATTGGGCAGCATAACATTACTAATTTCCAAGATTAAATACAAGGGTGTACACACCTCTATTTTTAGGCCAATGGTGTCTCTTTCTAACCCTAAAAGCATGATCTCCCACATTTGCTTTTATTGGCCAAAAATGAGGCCTTCTAACCTCTCCAATGATGGGAGGACATGTGGCCACTCACAAAACACAATCTTCTTCATTCCTAGGGTGTCATGTGGCCACTACTAAAAGTAAATCATCTCCAATGGTGGAGGAACATGTGGCTACTACCAAAAAGAAATCCTCTCCACTCCTAGGGTGTCATGTGACTACCTTTTAAAAAGAAAATTCTTTCAATGGAAGCATGACACATTGCACACACTTTCCACATGGTTTGGATATCTAACTTAAGAAAAATCTTATGCTACTTAGGTCTTCAAGCCTTAATCAAACCTACACCATATGGCTGAATACAAGGCCTAAATCCTATACTACTTCTTCTTCCATGATGGCCCAAGTGAAACATGCCTTTATTTCTCCTTTTATTGATGGTTCTTCTTAGAGGAACTTGACCATACTTCTAGTGGTTGGACCCTTGGCTATGAGTTTGCCATCAACAAAAGTGATAAGAAAAGACATATCTACTGCATGCATGGTTTACTATAATTTTGCAGATAAGTTATACTACACGCATCCACAATGCTACAGATCTAATATAAAAAAGTGGACGTTAGAGACAAAGAAGATATTCACAAAATTTTCCTTACTTGAAGCAATGTTTAAAGAGATCGTACAACCTACTTCAAGCAAATGATTGATAAAGCATGCCTGCTCTAACAAAGTTGACTTACGCAACGACTGCTGTGAATAGAAGAAAGAGAAAGCACAGGTATCAAGACTATAAACTACAAACTCAGTTTAACAGACATATATTCATGAAGCCTATAAATAGAATATCTTTCAAGAAGAAAATCAAGAGCATATCTTAAGAGCAAAAGAAAAGAAGAGCTTACAACGACATATTCATTCTAAAAAGAAGAGAAAGAGGTCAAGAAAAAGAATACATCTGAGCTGAAGAAAAGAGAAGAGAAAAAGATTAAGAGATATTCTCAAGGTTCATTGTCATGTTGCTTACAATTGTAAGAGAGATGAGAGAAAAACCTATGAGTGTTTAAATTACTTTGTATTGTAATCAAATCCTCTATGTGAGAAATATAGTCTGAACTACCTGTAAGCAATCGTTGATTGCAATTTTGAAGAAAATTAAAATACTTACAACTAAATTTTGTTTGAGTTGAGGAATCTTAGCAAGGTTGCTAAGTACTAGGAATGATGCGAAAACTCAAAGGAAATCTTGGCTAAGGTTGTTGAGTACTAGGAATGATGCTAATACTCAAAGAAAATCTTGGCGGGGTTACTTAATACTAGGAGTGGTGCGAATACTCAAAGGAAATCTCGATTGGGTTGCTGAGTACCAGGAGTGGTGCTAATACTCATTTGTAATCGGGTGAAGATTATAATGGAACCCTCTACAGAGGAGACTAGATGTAGCTTAGTTGGAGTGAACCAATATAAAATTTCTTGTGCAATTTTCTCTTCTCTTACCCAAACGATTCTCTTGTAAAAACCTACAATCGTGCTTTATTCCCAATAAGTTCTTAATAAAACGTTGGAATATATATATTATGAATAACACGCTAAAAGCAGTTATTGCAAAATCCTATTAAGTCGAGTCTACGATTATTTAAAAGAAGATTTCAAGAACTCGATAACGTATTATATCAGAAGAGTTGTGAAAAAATTTCTATTGACACTATTTAACCCCTTCTAGTGTTTTTCAGATACTCCATTATTAAAGTCAATTACAAGTCACCATGTAGCATTACAACTTTATTATAACAATTATGATTGGACTATTTAATTATAGGACATAAATTAGTATCACCTTTGTCCATCATTATTGGTATATTAATATTATTATTATTATTAATAGTAGTAAAAATAATAGTAGAATATTTTATATATTAAATTTATACAATTAATTTTTGTTCTTGCATGGTAAATAATATGTAAGATAATTATAATTTTGAATTTAGTGGAATTATCCATCTTAACCATGCGTTCACAAACTTAAATTAAGTCAAATTTGATTTCAAATTTTAAATTAAATTTCGTGTTAAAGTGAGATAAATTAAATTGAACTTATCTTTAATCTTACATCTAATGTCTTCTTTATAATTGATAGTTTAAGATTTTTAAACGACTTTGCTTAAAACTTAAGATTAGAAAATAACAAGACAAAACATAAAAAAGTAAATGTAAAATTTAAAAGCAAATAATTTTTTTATAATTATTATTTGAGATATAAGAGAAAGAAGGTAGACACTTTTTCAATAGAGCAAAGAAAAAAGCAACTGAACCTCACTATATATGCTTCGTTATTAGGATATTGACAATTTTTCATTTCTCTTTTCGCAAAATTTCGGATCTCTTCAGTTTCATTGAATCAAAACCCTAATTCCCCCAATTTCACTTTTAACATCGAAAAACCTATCTCTCTCGTTCTCGCTCTAAGTTGCCGACCGTTTTCCCGTTCTACAGCTTGATTCTCAGGTTCTTTCTTCTTCTCTTTCTTCTCCTTCTTCTTTCTCTGCTTCTCAATTCTCTCCATAGTTTTTTTCCTTTTAAGCTCAACCATAATTATAAAAAAAAAATTGCCAATTAAACTCTAATGTTTGGTTTCAGTTGTTTAAGTTGTATTTTTCTCTTGCTTTCGCAATTGTGGAATTTCGCGATTTGCATTCAGCATTCAGTGGTTATTCGAATTTTTGGAATCGGAATTTCGGGGACGCGTTTGGATTTGGTCTGAGTTTGGTTTTGTTGTTGATGGATCCTTGGTCGGGATTTGCTGTGAATTTTGGCTTGTGTTACTGATTTTGATTGTGCTGTACTGGGTGCACGTCGGCAATATGTTCTAAAGACTGAAACAACAATAATGGCTTTAATTAGTAGCATTGGATAAGCTGTAGTTGATAATATGATTTTTTTCATATTTTTCCTTACTATATGATGTGCTTGTTCTATTACGACTATGTTGGTGGTTGAGTTTGTGTGCAACTGATTGTATGTGTTGCTGTATCTGATAATGCTATCTTTGTTGCAGGCAGGTTACATATTTAGGTGTCTGCCTTTCATTAGTATAGTACTGAAACTACTGTATTAATTAATTGCTTATCGGTGTTTAAGTTGACTGTAACGATCTTTGCTTAAGTTGGAATATCATTTTCTTCGTTTTTTAATTCGGGATGAACTTTACCGCAATAGGAGTGTGTAATGTTTTTATCCTGCTCAGATTGTCTTTTTTTTTTTTTTCATAGTAAAAGGGATTGAAGGTAACTATTAAATAGTTAGTAAGAGTGGAAGGTTAAGTATATAATTTGATTTAGTCTATCCAAATTTACATGGGGGCGTGCCAAAATAGAATATGAATCAAATACTTATAACTCTGATTTTGTGATTTTTGTTTAAGTTAGTGTTCCTTCAACATATCGATATACTGCGGGGAAGTCCACTGACGACATGTAGTCCTATTCTAATTGCTAATTTCCTCATTTTCATCATAATATTCTGTACAGAAGAGGAAGGTCTGGTAATAGATTAGTAATATTGGATGATGTTAGGACTAAGACTAAATAGAACGGCGCTGGGTCTTCTAAGGCTTATCTGCAATGAATGTCGATATTTATTGAACTTGACAAGTATGCTATATTTGTACCTTCCTTTGTTTGGTGACCGACCTGTATTGTATATCTTTTATGGTAGTAGAAGGTTAAGTATATGGGAATTATGACCTGTTGGAAACTTGATTTATTGCACTTAGGTTTCAAAATAAGGGGAGAAATGTTTCAGTGGATCTTTGTTATTGGTTCTTTATATTTGTTGAAAATTTTGATATTATTGTACCTGTACCTGATTGAAGTGCTGTAGTTGTATCTGCGTGTTGAGTTATTTATTTGTTAGGAAATCTTTTTTGTTAGGGTGTATACAAGGATATGTAGGGGATATTGCTAGGGAATTGGCCTGATTGGTGGTAACTGACTGCCAGCTCGGCCATGGGGTAGAATTGGAGGGAAATTCTGTTGTAAGCTATGGAGAAACATTAAACAAGAGAAGAGTAGAGAGAAGCAAAGGAAGTAGTGTCTAAGGAATGGATGCAACGGTTCATGGCCTCTCCAATATCCTACGTTACTCAAACAGGTTTTGTTAGATTACGTGATTCCTGAACTCTATCAGTTTCCATCCTTTCTATACTTGATTAAACAAGTTGTAGTAATATCTCCTCAGGTTTTCTCGAATCACACTCACCCCCTTTTTCTATCCTTATAATGGCCCCCCTTTTAGGGGGTGTAAGTGTAATGTTTCTTAAAAATTTAAGTGATGCATGTGTGATTAAAAAGGGACGTCAGTGTAATGTTTTAAAAGCAAAGTGCAGGTCTGTGTAGGATTTTAAAATATTTGGAGTGTAACTGTAATTTTAAAAAACTTCTGGGGGTGTATGTGGAATTTACACAACAAATTATCTACTTTGTTTGGGATAAGGGTTACAAAGTGTGGAGAGATGCTTGTATTGTTTTGGTTGTTTTAAAATTTTAATTGTTTTAATTTTTCCTGATTAAAGCACTGTAGTTGCATCTGTATACAATTTGTGCACTAATCACTATTAGATTCCATTCTTTCAATACTTAGATTGAAACAAATTATTGACTCTTGCTTTTCGTTCTGGTTTTTTAAAATGGTAGCAATGCAATTTTCATGCTCTGTAATGTGCTTCTGTAGAGAGCATTATTTTGGTCGTCAAATAGATTTTGCATTGTATGAATCCTTTAGTACTCATTAAATTTATAGAGATCGTCATGGACATAAATAAGTTATTCCAGAGAAGGAAACTGCTAACCAATGCAACAAGAACATTTGAGAATCTATGTCTGAACCATAGTAGTAAGTATCGTATGAAACACAATACGAATTGTAAGATACGATATGATTCTCCACCTATATGAATTGCTTGGCTACTCGTTTTTGCTCCCGTATGTTGTTCATATCGTATGATTCGAATTCTGAATCGCTTCGAATCACCCCGAATCGTAGCTTGAATCGTAGCATCCATGGACAGAGATGTTACTCGCAGTGGCACCTCTCATGCTGACACCTCCCACGGTGGCTACTCTTGCTGCAACAACTCTTGTAACAGTGTCTCTCGCAATGGCGCCTCTTGCCGCATGCCTCAATGCCTTCGCTGATGAGGGAGAAGAAGCCAGCAGACCTTGCGACAGTGGCACCTCTATGGTAGCTACTCACTGCAGTGACACTCATGCCGGCATCGTGTGCGTCTGTGAGTAATGACAACCTTAGGGTTTTAGTGGGTTGGAATTGGGACCCATTTTTAACCTTAAATTTTAGCCCATTTTGTTTAAAACATTTTAAAGCCCAATAAGTAAATGGTGACTCCATCTAAAACCACTATACAACCTAACCCAATCCAACCATTATAATATTAACTTAATTTATCCACTATACAACCACTCTTTTTTAATGTGATTGTTGTTGTTAATTACATCTCTACATTTTTGTATGTCTTGCATGTTACGTTTTTTACATGTTTACGAATGGCGATAAGAAAAATAAGCTCTCAGATACGTGATTCAACTACCATGGTTTGAACTCAATCTATGCATGCCACAAATATTCAGGGGACAGAAAAGCAGTTTCTTCTGGAGGAAACTTCTTTTAACGATAAATATAATCCATTTGGTTTTGTTGAATTATATTTTTTTATTGGTTACTCGCCCTCTGTTTTCCTTTTCCTTCTGTAGTTGGTAGTAGTTTAAACTGGGTTCTGTTGTCATCCTGTAATCCTTAAAGCACTTGGTTGTTTGCAAACAGATCCATATGCATGATGGTATTGATGTTAACAAAATGTTGTCTAGTAGATGCGATTTTTTTTTTTATTTTGTTGATGCCTATAATATTGCTTCTATAGTAATTTCTTAGTTCACTAAAAACAATTTAATCTGATTATTTCTCTTCTATTTTTCAGGGACATATTCTTTTTTACTAAAAAGATGTCTCCTTCCAAATCTAAGTCTAAAGACAAAAAGGCAGGCAAAGAAGGTCAGAAGCCTGTTGCCAAGTCTTCAGGATCTGCTAATGCAGTAGCTGGTGTACCAGCTAGTGCATACAACCCTTTATTGGGAACATTCCATACTTTGGAGATGCAACCGGCATCTACATCCCAAGTACAATCAAATGGTCGTTTTCGGAATATAGATGAGACAGATGAACATCCTACTGGCTCAGTGGTAGCTGGTGTGGAGTATGATTCTGTTTCTAACAATGGTAGTTGGTCTGGTGAGTCCGAGGACCATAAAGAGAAATCTTCCAATCCTCCTGTTCGACTGGAGGCAGTTCCAGGAGCGGATAATGACAAACGAGAGAAAATTCGCCAGAAGAATGAAAAGAAACATCAACGGCAGAAGGAAAGACGGGCACAAGAGTTGCATGATCGTTGCAGTGGATATATTATGTCAAGGAAACTAGAGGCACTTGCTCAACAGCTTGTGGCAATGGGATTTTCTCACGACCGTGCAACAGTAGCATTGATACTGAATGAAGGAAGGGTTGAGGAATCAGTAGCATGGCTCTTTGAAGGTGGTGAAGAAGCAGATAATCATAAAGATGCAAATATAAGTGGGAGTAATTTGAAAATTGATATATCAGAAGAACTGGCTCAGATTGCAGACCTAGAAATCAAGTTCAGTTTCTCAAAACAGGAGGTTGAAAGAGCAGTTGTTGCCTGTGAGGGTGATCTTGACAAGGCTGCAGAGTCTTTGAGAGAATTGAAGATGGATCGACCATCTGGTCCACCAAAGCCAGATGAAGTTGGTGATCCTCCTTCATTTGATGGTAAGCAGACAGGAGTTGTGAATCAAAATGCTAGGCCACAGTCTAAACCCATTCTTTCTCCGAATCAACTCAAAAAAGATGAAAAGGATTTTAACTATACCAAGCAAGCAGTTACTGGAGGGTCTGCGGAATCCAGCAACAAACCTATGCAGCCTCTTAAGAGAATCCAATCCAAGTCTGATTGGGCAAAGCCTCAACAAGCTTCAATACCAGCTGACAAGAGGTGGCCAAGTGCAGGATCTAATCCTTCGGTTTCTTACTCATTGGCATCACCATTACAAGTGTCACCAACACCTTCTAAGACAGAAGCTTCTTATGTGGCTGTTGGAGGTGATTATAAGATCCTTCAACCTGGTCAAGCTAAGGAGCCAGTAATTGTGATGCAGCGGCCTCAAACTGTTAATACAAAGCAGATTCCAGCTGCCAGCTTGAGTTCTTCTCCTCCTGGAATAGCTGCCAGTTGGTATCCAACTAACAGTGTAGAAGTTATGAAGTCCAATGGCTTTATGTCTCACCCTCCTAGCTCTAAAAGCCTCAGTTCAAACTATTTCAGTTCTAATCAAATGTACCACCAACTTCAGGGTCAGCCTCCTCAACAGTTTGTGGCTGGCAATAGCAGTTCGGTAGATCTGCAAGCAACCAACCGAGGGAGTAGCCTATGGAATAGAACAATGGCTGCGTCTCCAACGCTTGCTGCTGCTTCTTCTCTTGGACTCTTTTCTGGGCTGGGATCTGCAGCAACTTCAGGGTCAACTTCTCCAGTAGACTGGAGCACTGGTGGGTCAATGCAATTTGATTATACCAACATTGATTGGTCCTTGGATAGAGGCTTATCTCCACCTAGGTCTAATGCATTATTGCTTGGGCTTTCACCTTTTACAAAGAGTAGTGCTCTATACGGCTCAAATGCTTCTGGTGTGGATCCTCAGCCAGCAATTAGATCATTACCCTCTAATGGTAGCATTGTTCCCTTGCCTGGATTGCAAGATGGTGGAGTATCTCCTGCTGAAACATCAGGTTCTCGGGAATGGAGTTCTCCATTTGAAGGGAAAGATCTTTTTAGTTTACCGAGACAGTTTGTTTCTTCTCCCTCCCTGTAGAGTAGAGGGGAGAAATCAAATGAATAAAAAAAAAGACCAAAAAATGTGTGGATTTGATGTTTGTTCTTATGATGCTATAGTTCATATGATGTTGGTCGTAAGCTTTCTGTGAAAAACAGGCGTCGAATTTCACATGCACTGTACACTTCACCGTCGCATGCACAATTCACTTTCAAACCTAAAAGTTTTCCACGTCCAAAACCGGATATTTTTGTTATACTGCAGCCTCAAAAGGACACTGTATAAACTGGGTAGAGCCGTGGAATGTCTGATAAAATCTCATATTCCATGATTCCCCAGTCCTATGACAGTGTAGTGGCAAGTGGTACATTTTTTCAAAGGTTCAATTATTAAATTTATCATTTAATAATTATTATTTTCTTAATTTTATCACCTTTTCATTTTCATTTTACAACTTTTAATTTTTCACGTATTGTATGAATATCTTATCCAAAAACGGATCATTAAAGTGAAAACGGAATGTTTTAAATTTAGATAGAGATATTTTAAGTGGTCAATTTCGGGAATGATAATAGTTCAATGATAAATTGTGTAATGAAGTTTTTTAAGCCAAGGTAAATTCTTTTATATGACAGGTTTGAAAATAGATATAGTCACGATACACATTGGAATAAAAACAATTAAAATTTTGTGGAAGATCATCTACGAGAGATATTTGTATAATGTGGTGTTTTTTCAATAAATTTTCATCAATATGTTTAATAGAAGGATTGTAGTGAGTTATTGGTGGCGTATTCTGTGTTAATATATAGACGACCAACATATCCGCATACTGTAGCATTCAATTTCAATAGGATGCCAGATTGGCATCTAAAAAGAAAACCTTTAAAGCATATATATATATCAAATGAATTTGGATAATTTGAGAAAATGAGTTTATTTGCATTTCTGGCTGGACTACCTATCCCACGTTTATGCTATTTTATTTTATTTTTTATTGTTGTATAAAATTGATTGTATGCTGAATATAATTAAATATGTTTTTTATTATTTTATTAATATCATATATTTATAACTATATATTTAGATTTTATTTCATATTTTATATTTTATTTTACTTGTAGTTCATGAACCATTTATTTAACCTTCTGATAAATATTTCTACATTTATATCGTATGTATACTACTTCCCACCAAGCTAATACCAGCTTGAAAAAGGGATAGCAAGGAGAAAATTGTCAAGTATTCTGTGCAGGTAAAATATCAAAAATCAATTTTTCACCATATAAACATTCCAATGTCAATTACATTAAGTGATTCAAAAATCAAAAAGACCATCCAACTTTGAAACAGAACTAAGATCATCTTTAACTTGCAACATTATTTTTAGGGTCTCTGAATAATTGCTAATAACCACGACAAATTATTCGGACATTGTTACTTCTTAGAAGCCCTCCTTAATATTTATTCAACCGATTATCTCTCTAACTTTATTGTTTCCCAGCAGTTAAATTGCAAAACTTAATTTTTACATCATTGAATGATGCAGGAGAAAAAGACAAGATAATGCAATTCTGCATTACAGTCTTCTTATCTTGAAAGTCCATATGCTTAAACAGAGTCTGAAACAACAGAAGCAGAGGCAGAAGAAGGATTTGAAGCAGGTTCTTGATACCACTGGTTTGCCTCCCTAGTGAGAAAATAGGCATCTGCAAATGACGGTGAGAAATTCACATCAAAATCAAAATCCATCATAAGCTCATTCTAAAACACCATCTAATAAATATATGTACTTAACTTCTTGGTAATATAAAATGCATACACTTGTTGAAATAGTTTCACTAAAATAACCTCCTTTTCCCAGTAAATGCATTACTTTTATCTGGTGCATATATACATTAACAATGATATAGTTTAAATTAGAAATAAAATTAATACTTCATTGAGTGCTGAAATAAAATTAACCCTTTCAGTTAATGCAGTTAGAGAAGAACTTTTAAGGACTTCATTCAACAGGAGCATTTGAATTGACCTTAGTTAATTTTTCAAATTAACATAATATTGTAAGGGATTTATGTTTCTGATGACAACTCAATTTGCAGATGAAATGCATGTTGCACCTCTGCACATTCTTATATGCTATATAAGTAAAATTAGCCAATGTGAACAGGTAAAAATGCATTTCCCACTTTCCAAATCATAAGTAATGTAGAATTACTCATTTCAGCTTCTGGATAATGGATGTCTGCACATGGAACTAGAGCTTCAATATATCAAACATGGATGTAATTTTCTACTTTCAAGTTTAATTTATCAAAGCTTACCTGATAAGAACACATCTTTGTATTCATCATCATCATAAACAAATTGTGGAGGATCAGGAGAGCCAATTCCAACAATGGTGCTTCCACTGCATGAGATGTATTCAGACAGCATATAAAATGATTGCATCTTTTCAAATCATGACTCCATATTACAACTAAAAGAAAGAAGATCAAGAAAAATATTGACCACTTCAGAAGAATTAATACCTCAGTTTACTTTTATGTATAACCTTTGATAGAATTGATTATAAAAGAATTGTAGAACATAGAGGATGAAAAACCTTATTCTCTCATATTTCTGAATGGAATATAAAGGGATAAATATGGAGGAACAGGAGATAATAATTGTGAAGAGTGACTGACAGCATTGCTCTGTGGCAGAAGGGATTAGTATCACATACAAAGGGTGTGGAGAAACCTTTAGAAACAAACACACAATATATTTGTGCCTGGGGCCAGCTCTAGCATGTTTCTATGACTTATACAAAAATGACAGTCTAGATATTAAAGAATAATAGGTTTTCCAGTGTTTTCACCTTCCTGACATAAAAACAGCACCATATTCTCCACGACCAGCTGCACTAATGCGCTGCTTCAGTCTTTTGAGAGATGGGAGAACTTCAAACGCGGGAGGTTCTGGAGATGAAGGAAAAAGGAAAACATGAAAAGAAAATTAAAGTCAAAAGCACCAGAACAGAACTTCAATGAGAATCAAATATAACTGTGCCAATGATTGGAAGAATTGATGTTGTGCAAGATATTAAGGGACACAGTTGATATTTCAGTAAATTGTACATACAATTATATAATGAAAATAGAATAGTAGAATATCAGTTGTGCTATTTACCATCATTGTAGATCTCATAGAATTATGTACAACTTGCATTCAATAAAATCAAATCAAAGGAAAAGTGAGAAAATACATAGCTAAAAGCATACCTAAATCATTAATACAAACATCTTGTGAGATTCCAATTTTTGAGATCTTGTCCAACAATGTTAAAGGATCAACATTACTAGTCTGGTCCAAACGTAGACGCTGTACCATTGGAAGTTGTTAAATTCGGGACTAAAAGTTGGGGGAGGGGGGTATGATTTCATTAATACTCCGAAAAGAC
>NC_142167.1:55734511-55792011 GCF_029865625.1 Vigna umbellata | reverse complement strand
TACACGAACAATGATCCGATTATGTGCAGAGCCTTCTCCTTATCACTCAAGGACGAAGCATTAGAGTGGTATAACACTCTTTCCCCAAACACAGTGGATTGCTTCGCCACGGTGGAAACCCTTTTTAGAAGGCAATACACCTCCAATCGTAATCAGGAAGTAACACCAGCGGAATTGGTAAATACTAAACAGGAAAAAGGAGAAACTTTGAAGGCCTTTATGAAAAGGTATATTGAAACTACACGGTGTGTTAAAGAGGTAAATCAGTCTTTTATCATCACCAATTTGCCTTCATGTCTAAGACCAAGGTATTTTGCTGAAAAATTGTATGCACGACCGCCAAAAACTATGGAGGAGCTCCAAGAACGAATAGCTGAATTCATCCGCATGGAGGATATGCGAATCTCACAAAGAAAGCGACAACAAGAAGCTGAGGCAAGTGGAGGTAGAAAGGACGGTAAGCGACCGTTCGACAATAATGGTAAAAGAAGGGAGTTTCCCCGAACATTTAAGTTTCATCATTATACAACCCTCAACGCACCTAGGGTAAAAGTTCTTCAAGAAGCTCTAAACGCTGAACTTCTCACACTCCAAACGAAACCATCTCCAAGAAACGTAGATGAAAGGAAGAGCTGTCATTTCCATTAGAATCATGGACATACTACAGAAGAATGCATAACGCTGGAAAACGAAATAGAAAGTCTCATTCGAGCAGGACACCTCCGTAAGTATATACAGGAAACAAGAAGAAGTCCCGAACGGACGTATCGGAAGAACGAACGAAGACGAGACTATAGTCGCAGTCCCAGTCGTCATCGTGAACGATCGGTTCGTAGAATTATAAACTGAAGAGAGGAATCCAAAACTCTATTAATGTCATATTTAAATTCTTGATTTAGACTTTTGTTATTTTCTTAAACTTTCATTATGAAATAAATAAAACCGAGCAATTCACGCTCGGTCATTGGTTACCAATTTCGTTCAAGAATTTAATAGTCAACACTGAAGCTTAAAGCCGAATGGTAAACCCCGTTCACTACAAAGCATTCCTAGCTCAAAGCAGGGAGGTAAAGCCCTCGCAAAACCGAACGGTAAAGCCCGTTCACTAGGAAGCACTCCTAGCTCAAAGTAGAGAGGTAAAACCCTCTCAAAACCGAACGGTAAAGCCCATTCACTAGGAAGCACTCCTAGCTCAAAGTAGAGAGGTAAAGCCCTCTCAAAACCGAACGGTAAAGCCCGTTCACTAGGAAGCACTCTGATGGACAAATTTATGATCACCAAAATATGATGTCACAAACTTGTTGAACAATCGGCAAGTATGACCGAATCGTTTCAAGTAATAAACTCGGTAAGACCAAGTATCGTTCTCCCAAAGGACTCACGGCCTAGTTTAGTTGTGTGGTTCGTTGATTAGCTAAGACTTAAGAACGAAATATTTGAAGTTTAATATGCAAAACAGAAAATAAACATGTATGCATGAGGTTTTGATGAATGGCAAAAGCAAAAGACAAACACTTTCAATGAAATATATATATGAATATGTTGTTGGGGGTCAATTTCATCTTATCCACTCTCATATATTTTAGGAATTCAACATTCAAATCATCATTGTTAATGCCACTCTCTAAAGTACCTTTCAAGAAGGCTTCTCCCTAATTACGAGTTCATACAATTCCTAGCATTCCTAATAATTAGTTCATCAAGTGCAGGAGCTTAACGACAACCAATATAATATTGGGAGAGATTCCCCGGATCTAGACTTCCCCGTACGTTCCCGTATCGACAAAATCAATAATCATGCATTGAATGCGTTAAACAAAGCAAGCATTAAGCAAAGAGGAAAAACCCTAACTAATGATGAAAGAAAGCATAAATCTTAGATTAAGATGCAAGCACAAATTCCATATATGAGAGCTTCAAAAGATTACATTGATTCCCCAACAAACATACAAGGTTTAGTTCACCATATTCATGGTGAACCTAGATGAACAATAATGAAAGAATGAAAGATAAAACCCTAGAAAGGTGAAGAGGTAGCCTGAGCATCCAAGATCCTCCTTCAAAGGGGTGGAAGAGAGAGTGTTTGCTTCGTCTTTGCCAAAGATACAAACCCTAGGACGTCCTAAAGCTTATATACTATTCTAAAATTACAAAAAATCTAGGTCCAAGCCCATAAGTGTGCCGCTCAACGGTAAAGTGCCGCTCAGCGGTAAGTGCGTGAGTAGTTTCTTCCCCTCAGCGGCCATTTTGCCCCTCAACGGTCCTCCCGTGAACTCCTGAGTGCCGCTCAGCGGTAAACTGCCGCTCAGCGGTACTTGCGGCTTCTCCTTTTGCACTTTTTGATGTCTTTTCTGATTCCATCTCTCTCCTTCTTCACTTCTTTCACTAAATTCACCTTAAAACCTGCACAAAAACACCGAAATCAAGCATAAACCTGTCTAGCTCTCTTATTTCTGAAAATATGAAGAAAAGCTTGATTTCAAGCTAGTTTATAAGTATAAAGGTTGCTTTTAGTATCAATTTTAAGCATGAAAATAACAGTTTTCAACTGTTATCACACTCCTAGCTCAAAGCAGAGAGGTAAAGCCCTCTCAAAATCGAACGGTAAAGCCCGTTCACTAGGAAGCACTCCTAGCTCAAAGTAGAGAGGAAAAGCCCTCCCAAAATCGAACGGTAAAGCCCGTTCACTAGGAAGCACTCCTAGCTCAAAGCAGAGAGGCAAAACCCTCTCAAAGCCGAACGATAAATTCCGTTAACTAGGAAGCACTCCTAGGTCAAAGTCAAAGACCGAGAGGTAAATCCCTCTCGATTCATGTTGAAGGCCGAGCGCTAAGTCCCTCTCGGTTCATGTTGAAGGTCGAGCGGTAAATCCCTCTCGGTTCATGTTGAAGGTCGAGCGGTAAATCCCTCTCGGTTCATGTTGAAGGCCGAGCGGTAAGTCCCTCTCGGTTCATGTTGAAGGCCGAGCGGTAAGTTCCTCTCGGTTCATGTTGAAGGCCGAGAGGTAAAACCCTCTCGGTTTATGTTGAAAGGACGAGCGGTAAATCTCTCTCGGCTCATGTTGAAGGTTGAGCGGTAAGTCCCTCTCGGTTCATGTTGAAGGACGAGCGGTAAATCCCTCTCGGTTCATGTCGAAGGAGGAGCGGTAAATCCCTCTCGGTTCATGTTGAAGGTCGAGAGGTAAATCCCTCTCGGTTCATGTTGAAGGCCGAGAGGTAAGTCCCTCTCGGTTCATGTTGAAGCACGAGTGGTAAATCCCTCTCGGTTCATGTAGAAGGACGAGCAGTAAACCCCTCTCGGTTAATGTTGAAGGTCGAGAGGTAAATCCCTCTCAGTTTATGTTGAAGGACGAGAGGTAAATCCCTCTCGGTTCATGTTGAAGGACGAGCTGTAAATCCCTCTCGGTTAATGTTGAAGGTCGAGCGGTAAGTTCCTCTCGGTTCATGTGGAAGGACGAGCGGTAAATCCCTCTCTGTTCATGTAGAAGGACGAGCGGTAAAACTCCCTTGGTTCGTGTTTACGTGGAAAAAGTTTTAAAAAGAGCTCTCCTCAACCACCGACAAGAGCGGCAGAAGCTTTCCAATACAGCAAACACAACCTCCCTCAAACTCATAAGTCCTATAGTTAACCACCGCTAAAGCCGAACGCTTAACTCAGACTTGGGGGGCATAATGTATCGTATAAAATATTAACCGAGCGGTTGGTGACTAATATCTAATTAAAGATATTGATAAAGCACGTTATAAACAACCAATCGGATTTTCAGGTAATCTGTTTATATCTTATTCTGTTTATATTTTATTAGGCTTATATGAGCTCAGGATCCATGAGGTAAATTATAAATACAAAGCCAGGGCCGAAAGCCAGGTACGTTCCACTTACGCATTATTTACTCTATGTTTTTCACTTAAGCATGATACACTCTCCCTTTACTCTCCAAATATACAAACAGTGTCAATCAGGCACTGATTATCTCATTAAGAGTAAACACTCTTCAACCACACGCCTAACTTGAGTGTCGGAGTACCTTTTGCAGGTACATCCTCCCTCGTCAAGAAGGAGACCGATCGGTTTGTGCCAACACCGATCGGCCTATAGCAGGAGTTTGGAAGCGAGCGAGCGGCCCAGACGCGTCAGCAGGTTAGTCTCTCGGTCCTAGAAATATTTGCAGAAACAATATATAATGTGATGAATATGATATTAAAAAAAATATTTAATGAATAACTATATAGTTATCATTTTATATAAATATAATAGAATAACATATAAAAAGATTACTTGAAAATTCAGTTAGTTGTTTATAACCTGCTTATCAATATCTTTAATTAGATATTATTTGATTTTATCACCTGCTGGACTATTGGCCCAATAATACCTTAAGCGTTGGCCTAATTGCGTTCCAATCTTTGACCCGGTTAACCGTAGCGGATAGACCCAACGGCCCTGAGTGGATGGACCGAACGATGATGAATGTTGACCGTTCAGTCTACCCTAGGTACGATACACTTAGTATTATTATTATTATAATAATTATAATAATTATATATATATATATATATATATATATATATATATACATTTAATAAAAAAAAATTTAATTATTTGTATGTATATATTGAAGGTGTGATTTTAAATTAAAAAATAAAAATATTAATAATTATAATATTATTATAATAATTAATAGTAATATTATTATTATTATATTTTAATTATTGTGTGAGGTATCAAAAAATAATATATATATATATATATATATATATATATATATATATATATTTAATCATTATAGTATGTATTTAAATTATAATTTAAAATTAAAAAAAAATAAAAATATTAATCATTATTATATTAATTTTAATAGTAATATTATTTATTAATGTTAGAAATAAAGAGGCTTGTTTCTCAACACCAAGAGGGGGTGAATTAATGATTTATAAAAATGAATGTTTTTCAAAGTTTTTTGCAAAGTTAGAATGATCTTTAAACTTTCTTGGAATGTAAGTAAAAACGTATGCACTTTAAAGTAAAAGAGATAGGGAAAGAAGAACAAACACAAGGTTTTTATCCTGGTTCGGCCTCAATGCCTACATTCAGTTACCCTTCCAATCAACCTCAGATTGAAGGATATTTCACTATAATGATTTGAGAATTAGACCAAAGGTTTTACAGTGAAGACACTCTCACAATGTAAACACCTTTCCCACTCACAATCAAATATAGAAAAGAAAATATCTGCACACATAGAACCACACGTTCTTGTTGTAGAAACCTTTTGAGAATCCCCTCTCAAAGTCCAAGAGCTCCTTACTCTTCTTCCTCTCGCACACTGTTAAGATTTCGACAAGTGTACCGAATCGTATCAAGTAATATAAAATGGTAAGACCAAGTATCGTATCCCAAAGGACTCACGACACTTAACAGTTATGTGATTACCCAACTAAATAAGACTTTTGAAGAACAATTTAGTGATTTTGAATGCAAATGCTATAAAAGTAAACATGAATGCAATTTTGACCAATTGAAAGAAAAACAGAAAGGGTGAATGAATGATGTTGTAAATATGAGATGAATATGTTGTTGGGGTTTAGATTTCACCAAGTTTCCTCTCATGCATATATGAATTCATCTTCTTCGTTAATGTTAATATCATTTTCTAAATTACTTAAAACCCGATGTCTCGACGGAGAAAGCCTATCCTTAACTACTAGTTTACAATGTCTTGTCTCCCTAGCAATTAATTATGCATTACATACGCACAAAAGCTTAAGATAACCAAAACTCATATCCCTATGTCTAGGAAATACTACTTTTGGGAGCAATGCTCCAGATCTAGGTTTCCCCGTATGTGTCCATATCACAAAAACCAATAATCATGCCATAAATGAGTTAAACATAACAAGCATTGAGCAAAGAAGAATAACCCTAACAATTAATGAAAGAAGCATAAATAAATAAGAATCAATTCAAATACATGAGAGTTCACAAGGTTACATCATCCCCCAACAACAAAGAATGTTTAGTTCCCCATCGTCATGGAGAAACTAGATGAACAATGGAATGAAAAAGATAGAAAAACCCTAAAAACTGAAGAGGAGAGCTTCTACATCTACTTCTGCCTTCAGAGAGTTGGAGAAAATCAGAATTTATGTCAATTCTGTCAAGAGATACCCTCTATAATCCTTGAATAGGGCTGAATTGGGCCATGAGCCAATGTTGCCACCGCTTAGCGCCCCTACTTAGGGCGCTCAGGCGTGCTTGCGAGAGAATGGCCCTCAACGTCCAATGGAGGGCGCTCAGGCATGAAACGTTGTAGGAAAGATGGCGCTCAACGCCCCAACGAACCGAAAGCGATCAATTTACACTTTCCTTCGACCAACGAACCGGAACAGTGCAGAAACAGTCTTCCTTCAACCAACGAACTAGAAGAACAGTAGCGTTGCCAACTTGAAGAGAACCGGTCCGACCTTTGACCCACAAAGCTCGAGCTTCTCCTATTCACGAGACTAAGCAATGCAATGAACTAGCTTTTCGGAACTTCCTCAGATCACACTGTATTCTCAAAAAGCTCAGAGTTACTTTCTAAAGTGTTTGGCAAAGGTATATAAAGCCTACTGGTCTGAAAATGAAAAGACGCATTACAACTGTCAATGATGATCGATTATTGCGAGTGATAATCGATTATATGCGAGACTTGGAACAGTTTGGATTTTTAACTCTTCAACCGATCGGCCCGAGTTCTTCATCTTCTGCCGCTCGATTTGATTTGTCACAGCCTCCTGCTGTTCGGTCTTCAACTATGTTTGGCTTGAGCCCTTATCACCTTTTATCATTCGGTCTTGGTTACTTATATCTTTCCAACGTTCGGTGTTAGCTGCTCGGTCTCAAACATTCCTCGCTATCACATGGTCCGAACTACTTGGTCTTGGTCAAGCCTTAAACCGTTCGGTCATGCCTTGTTTGATCACTGTCATCACATGTTTAGTTTGTTGTTGGAAGTTGTTCGATCATCAACTATTCGGCCTATATCTGTTAGTGACCGTTCAGTGTTGAACTGCTATACACTGCCAAGCCTTCAACTACTACATTCCGTTCGGTCTTTGTTTGCTCGGTCCTGATGTCTTCTCTTATACAGAAATGCTTTTAAACTTCATAATGCAAGAGTCTTCATATACTTCACTTTGTAGCATCATCAAAATCATTAACTTCAAGACACCAATGCTCCACATTGGTAATAATCTCCCCCTTTTTGATGATGATAAAAAATTCCTTGTTTAAAAGCATCTTTGTGTATCTGCATAGAATATAAACTTACAAATAAGTTAGTAGTAACTGCTCTAGGAGTTTGTTCTTCTCTCCCTTTTTTATCATAAGCAAAAAGCAAGTAGAAGTACTCCCCCTCAAAATGTTCTCCCCCTCAAACAAACAGTTTATGTAAGGAAAAATAAGAAGATAAACTAAATGTACTAAATGAACCGTCCGGAAAAATAAGAAGAGAAAAAGAAATTACTGTGTAATTTTTAAACACCGTTCGATAACTAACGTACTTCTCCCTATGTACCATATGAAACCTTCGGTATCATAATTATAACTAGTGGAGCATGCGTCGTTCGGTAAATACACCAAGCAACTGGCTTAATTATTATAAAATTTGATTTGATTAATAAAGAGAGAGGCAAATACATGATGAAACACCAGAGTATAGAAAATAACAAGGTATCTAATAGCCTTATATATCTCCCCCTCAAATGGGTACTGATAACGGTATAAAATACCGTTATCTGTGATGTAATTTTGATACTAAATGCACCCTTTTTGACTTAGAAACTTGTTTTGACTCATGTTTTTGCTTTAGCTTTGTGAATAAGAGAGTTGAGGTTATACTTGATGATTTTATCACCAAATTCCCTTGATATTTGTAGGCTATTGGAATGATTTGAAGGAAGAGTTAAAGTACCAAATAGTTGGAATGTAGAAAATTACATTAGAGTGCAGAAAAGTCAACTAGAGTGTAGAAAAGTCAACTACGAAGCTTGGGCGCCCAATGGAGGCTTGGGCGCCATAAATCGACGTCCACCGCCCGGGCGCTCGAGCTTCATGCGTCGTGGAATAGGCTAATTTTTTGCTCTGTTTTGACTCTTTTTGACCGGACCTTGTTTCTACTCTTTTTCGACTCTATTTAAAGGACCCAAGCGCTCTAGGTTTGGTATCTCTAGCTGGAGCAACACAACAACACACTCTTATACTCTTTAAAGGCGGATCTGGAGGCGGGAGCTTCCTCTTCTACTCTTAGGGTTTCACTATCTCATGCTTTCCCATTATTCAAATCTCTTCTACTCTTAGGGTCTCACTATCTCATGCTTCCTCTTCTACTCTTAGGGTTTCACTATCTCAGCCAGGAGGTTCCTTACAATTCAGGTTCTTGTTGAATTCTCCCAAGGGTAATATTTCTCAAGGATGAGGGTATGAGTACTTGGTCGTCTTAAGCTCTTGATCTTCATACTTAATTTTCTAGGAACGCTAGGAATTGCACAAACTAGGAATTAAGGCAGACTTATTGCGCCGAGGGATCGGGTTCTAAGTAATTTAGTGAGTGACGTTAATATTAATGTAAAAAAGAAGAATTCTTATATACATAAGAGTAAACTTGGTGAAATCAAACCCTAACAACATATTCATCTCATTTTATAAACAACCTTCGTTCATCTTTGTGTTGCTCTACTATTGATCAATTTGCATTCATATTGAATTTTATGTCTTTGCATTTGAAACCAACAATATCATTTTATTTAAGTCTTAATTAATTGAGTTATCACACAATTGTTTAGTGTCGAGATTCCTCTGGGATACGATGCTTGGTCTTACCATTTTATATTACTTGTGCGATTCGGTACACTTACCGATCCATCAACAAGTTTTTGGTTTCGTTTCTGGAGATCAAAAATATTGTCAACAAGCTTTTGGCACCGCTGCTGGGGACTCACGGTTTAAACTATTCTATTTGTGTGATTCTTAATTAATTTTGGCTTTATTCTATTTTACTTTATTTTATTTTATTTTATTTTATTTTATTTTATTTTATTTTCATATCTTTTATTTTTATTTTTATTTTTGTTTTTGTGCTAACAATATTTTCTAGGGTTTTGTGTCTAATGTCTGCAGAATGCAATTCAGACAAGAAATTAATTATATGGGCACTCAATTCCACCAAGGCAATTTCAACCACTGGTGGGAACCTCACTCAAGCATGGATCAAAGTCAATTTGGGTATTCTGCCGTACTATTTTATAGAGAACCACAACAACAATGGCAACAACAACCCTCTCTATCAAAAAAAGGGCCGATGTTGGATGACACGCTTCAATAGTTCATACAGATGTTTGAATCTCATCGTAATAACACTCAAGCAACATGCAGAAGGATGGAGGTGCATTGTAGGTTCATAATTCAGAAGCTGGATGATTTTGGGGGCAATATGGAAGTTAACCCTAAAGAGGAATGCAACGCCGAGTGGCAAGTTTTTAGATAAGAGAAAAATAGAGATAAAAGAAGAAAGTTTGAGCAAAAAAGAGAAGGATGTAGAGGAAAAGAAAGAAAAAGAAGAGAGTGAGGTAAAAGAAAAGAGAAAAAGAGAGGAAGAAGATGAGAGAAAAATAAAGAGAAAAGAAAAAGAAAGTTTGAGTGAAAAAGAGATAGATATAGAGAGAGAAAAAGAAGAGAGTGAGAGAGAAGGAAAAAAAAGAAAGGAAGAGGATAAGGAAGAAAAGAAAGAATTATATGAAAAACCTCTTTGTTGAGAGGGTCACACCTCACACAAAAATTGATTGCAAAATTAATGCAGTATAGTTACTAGGAAGTGACTCCTAGGTCGTCTCTCAAGGACCAAATTGGGTTCAGTCTCAAATCAAACACATAGTGGGGGGGTTTTGGTGAGAGATTTTTACTTTGATGTGGTAAAATTAAATTAAACTAAAATTTAATAAAACCAACCGAATATAATTGAAAGGATTAAAGTGCATGAAAACATTTAAAGAAAACAATACAATAGATAAATATTCAAACACAATTCAAGTTATAGAAATGAAACACTTAAGCTAAAACATTAAATGCAATATTGTAAGGTAAACATTAAAAGTAATGAATCTAAAGATGTGGATGCAACCCGTGAGCTTCCAAAATGAAAAACCTCATGAGCCCTTAAAAGCCGTGACACCACTTCTTTTTCAATCACCGTGCAACTCAAATCAGCACCTACTCCAAGCCTAATCACCTCTTCATTCTCCAAGTAATAAAAGAAATGCATTGTTGCTACACTGCTGCCAACGTCCCATCATTCTCCCACCTAATCTACTTCTCATTTCATAAAAACAAAAACCATTCTCTTTTCTTCCAGCAGCCATGACCCCTACTACCGTGACACCTACGTGCTGCTGCTCTCCATCATCAATCACCGTCTCAACTTAAAGAAAGGAAAAACATCATTCCTCATACTCCATGCCTTGCTGCACGTCACGGATACACCTCCTACCATCCAATCATCGTGTTTCACTTTTCTAAAGGAAAGACACACTCATTTCTCTTGCGCGTGTGCTGCTTCCCTTTCCGTGACAGCTGCTCTCCGTGCTTCCTTCTCAACTTGACACCACACACCTACTCCTTTCAATCAGCGCCCCTTTCAAAGCTTCCAGCCATGACCGTGCAGCTATGTGCTTCCCAAAATGCAACAGTGCACACCTCCAACTTCATTCCAGCAGCATGCAACTCACTAAATTGAAATTAAGATGAATGCGCGCATCAGCCATAACTTCCACCCATTCCAGCGTCACATCACTTAGAGAAATGAAAGTGCTTCTAAATTAAGAACGTCACAGCGCTTGCAGCTCCAAGAATCAGCACCTCCTCACCGTTTCACGCGTTCCAGCACATCATTCCAGCACAGCGTGTAACGCTTCCCAAATTAAATCATCATTTCTCCAAACTAAGAAAGTGAATGTGCATTGTGTGTGGCAGAATAAAACAAAAGGGAACATTCAAAGCCAACAAAACCGTGACAGCGTTTTCTCCACTCCCTCTTGCTTCCAACCGTGATGTGGTGTGTGCTTCCAGCTACCATTCTCCCAAGCAAGCCATCATATCATCTCAACTCATTCCAGCAAAATCAAAAAGTCCGTGTGCTTCCAAACGAAAAATGAAAAATAGGATATGTGCTCTTCATTCAAAACCGTGTTTCCAGCCCAAAGAAGCAATGAAAGACTTCAATTAAAGTGCATAGAAAATAAACAAAATGAAAAGGTAAGAGTGTTCTTCTTTCATTCTACAAATCGTAACAGCGTGAATACACTCCCCAGTTCTTACATGGCCAAAAACGTTCAAAGCAAAAGCAAAAAAAAAACAAAACCGAGAGACTGGAAGTGGCAAGTGGCGGCCCTTCCTTCCAAGGTCGTGAGTCTCTTAAAATGAGGGTGGGGTCCACACAATAAAACCCTAGGTGCCAAGTCATCCACCCTCATTTTTTATCTAGTTCATTTTGCCAAAAATTGGCTAAATCTACTAAAGTTAATCCAAAAACATTCTACACTACTAAATTACAATTTAATTAATTCTAAATGTCTATATGGAGAGTCTTGAATTTATTTGCATTCTTCCTGATGTCCCAAAATGTATCTCCAAAATTCTTCCTGTAATAAAAAATGCACTTAATCAGCTCAGAAAACCCAAATTAGCACAATTACAAATTTTCGACCAAATTAAGCAGAATTCAGAAAACGGGGAAATAACAGACAATTAAACACAATTCCCTGGTTTATTTAAGTGCAATAAACCAAAGAATTATTTAAGTGCAATAATTCAAGAAATAACGACTCATCACTCTTCCCTACCCAAAGAATTATTTATTTGCTTTGTATTGTACTTTGCTTTAGTGTACTACACTACTTTGGTTCACCTGTGATTGTTTTGTGATGAATATTGCTTTGTGATATTCTGTTGATGTTGAGATGATACTTGATGTGTTGATATACAGGTCATGGCTCAAAAAATATGAAACAGGTGCTTGAGGTAAAATTTAATTGAGATACTGAGCAAGATGTTTTTCTGAATTCTAGGACTTGAGAGTTTACCTGTGTGAGTTTTGGGTTTCAGAGTTGTTGTGAATAATTGTTATTACTTTGGAAGCATGAATGATTTTGCCCAAATTTTCTGTGATTGAACTACTTGTTTGCAGGTTTCATATGATCAAGGCCATCTTTTGTTATCCCTTAAATTTTTTTAGCCTATTAATGAATTTTCCAAATAAAAAGAGAACAGTTTGTTCCATCGTTTGAACCTTTAGCCTTAAGCATGCTTTGAAAACCTTGTTTTAAATTCTTTACCTTGAGTTGAGTTGAGAATATTTGTGAGGTATTGATAAAAATTCAAGTTTGGGGTTGCTAAAAAAATAAGCAGTGAGCACAAAGAAAAAGAAAAAGAGAAATCAAAAGAAAAGAAAAGCTCACTGCAAGGGAAAAGGTTGGGAATAAGAAAAAGATCTTCTTGAAAAGAAACCTATATGTAATTGTTAAATTCATAAATATCTCTCTTAACTCAAAGATTTTGCATTCCTGAAAAACCATGTTTCTTCTTAGCCCAGCCAAGTTACAAGCCAAGAAAAGCCCTTGTGATAAAAACCTGCTGGTGAGTATGTTTGATTTTGATTAAATGAAAGGCAAAATTAATTTGTGTGACACTGTGATAGCAGAGTGAAAGAATCACCAACACCTCACTATACACTTTTGAGTGCTTGAGTGATACACTTTTGAGTGCTTGAGTGAAACACTTTCTTTGGTGAAGAGTAGTTCTCTGAATTTCTGATTACATCTCTGCTTGGTTGATTGATCATTCTTAAGAATAGCATCTGTTGAAACATATGAGCATCACATTAATTTTAATTGGATTAAGACATCTGCACATCTTGATTGACATCTTTATGCTGAGTTGACAAAAGTGATCTCTTGTCTTGGAAGAAAAAGTTTTTGAAAAAGGTTGAGTCATTGTAGTGATTGTTCTGAAAAGCTAAGTTACAATTTGTTTTGCTTGAGGACAAGCAAAGTTCTAAGTTTGCGATTGTGATAATGGTTTAAAATATCGTTATCTGTGATGTAATTTTGATACTAAATGCACCCTTTTTGACTTAGAAACTTGATTTGACTCATGTTTTTGCTTTAGTTTATTGAATAAGAGAGTTGAGGTTATACTTGATGATTTTATCACCAAATTCCCTTGACTTGTAGGCTATTGAAATGATTTGAAGGAAGAGTTAAAGTACCAAATAGTTGGAATGCAGAAAAGTCAACCAGAATGTAGAAAAGTCAACCGCAAAGCTTGGGCGCCCAGTGGAGGCTTGGGCGCCAAAAATCGACGTCCACCGCCCGGGCGCCCAAAAAGGGGCGCCCGAGCATCGTGCGTCGTGGAATAGGCCCATTTTTTGCTCTGTTTCAACTCTTTTGGACCGAGCCCTGTTTTTACTCTTTTCCGACTCTATTTAAAGGACCCAAGCGCTCTAGGTTTCGTATAACTGGCTAGAGCAACACAACAGCACACTCTTCTACTCTCTAAAGGCGGATCTGGAGGCGGGAGCTTCCTCTTCTACTCTTAGGGTTTCACTATCTCATGCTTTTCCATTATTCATATAATTTCTCCATGTCTATGGGGAACTAAACTCTATTTGTTGTTGGGGAATGATGTAACCTTGTGAACTCTCATGTATTTGAATTGATTCTTAATTTATATGCTTTTTCATTAATTATTAGGGAATTCATCTGTTTCAATGCTTGCTCTATTTAACTCATTTAGTAGCATGATTTATGAATTGGATGAGTGTCGGGAGGTTCCTTACCATTCAGGTTCTTGTTGAATTCTCCCAAGGGTAACACGGAAAATAAAAACTAACAAAGAAAAATCAGAATCTTCCCCAATAGACCACACTTAAACTACACAGTGTCCTCAATGTGTCATAAGCATAAGATCAGAAATCAGAACAATCAACACATCATGGACAAGTGCAATAAAAGTAGGAAAGGGAGGAGAAGAGAAAAGGAAAACTCCCCTGATCATGGTGGCAGTTGCCAATTTTGGACCTTCAGGGAGATGTTTTCCACCACAGGATTCAGCAAACAAGTTTTGAGGAGGAACAACTTCATCAGTACTGCCATATCATCCAAAACGAGATGTTTCTTCTTTCTTCTCCCAGCAAACTGTTCCATCAGTAGCTTTCCTTCCACTGGCAGTTGTTTAGTGTGTGACACCGGAATGGAGATCTCTGGCTCAGTCAAAGAAGTAGCAGTACACTCTCCTTCATTAATCATGATTTCCTTAATGTCACCACCTGTATTCTCATTTAATTCTGCAGCATGGTCATCAAACTCACAATTAATAGCATCTGTTATACGCTTAGAATCTGTCTGTAACACATAATCAATTTCAATACAAATCGGGCAAGAACCAGATTCACAATCACATTCAAAGTTCTCAGAGAACTGTGTCAGATCAAAGTTCAGTCCTAACTCTATAGAGTTATCAGATTGCACAGTTTCCACCTCAAAATCAATATTGATATATGCATCATCAACAGAATCAAAGGTCAGTTCAAGGCTATTATCATTCAAAATTTCATCACGGCAATCATGTCCATTCAAAACAACCCTTAGACCAATGGGTTCAATGGCTGATACTGAATCAAAAATTTTAGAATGGTCAATCAAATCTGTATCAGTATCAGTCATGAATCCTATAGAATCAGTGTGCATCAAATCACAGGCATTTGAATGTATAAGCAAATCAGGTAAAGTGTTTGGAATCTCAAGTTCAGAATAAACCTGTTTTTGCTCATTGAAAATTTCCTTACCAATCTCCAAGTCATCAGCTGCATCCTCAAGGCTATCATTTAAATCAAGATCAGTGCAAGGATAGTGAACATCAGGTATGTCAATGTGCTCTACAGGGAATAATGAATCCACAACATGAGTGTGCACATGTGTATCAATATCAGAATCCAGAACAGGCTTAAATGGTTCAAGTTTTACCAATTCAAAAACATTAAAATTTACTTGAACCTCAGATACATGAGTAGGGATTTCAAGTTCACAGTAAACCTGCTCAGGTTTTTCCTTTACTACCTCACTTGGATTTTGACCCGCCAGCTTGTAGAGCAACTTCTTTGCCTCTGTTGGAGTTCTGTCCATCAAAGATCCACCAGCAGCTACATCCACTAATATCCTTTCATTGTCCAGGAGCCCTTCATAAAAGTAAATCAAGAGCAAATGCTCTGAAATTTGGTGGTTTGGACAGGCTGTGCAGAGCCTGTTAAACCTCTCCCAATAATTTGCCAGGCTTTCTTCTTGAAATTGCTCAATGGTAGTGATCTCCCTCCTAATGCTGATTACCTTTGCTGCTGGAAAGAACTTGTTGAGGAATCTCTGTTGTGTTTCCTGCCAACTATCAAAAGGATACTGGTATAGGAACCAGTCTCTTGCTGCACCTTGAAGGGACATTGGAAACACTTTCATCAACACTGTCTCCTTTGAAACACCAGGAGGCCTCATCGACAAACACACCAAACAAAACTCCTTGAGGTGCCTGTATGGATCTTCATGTGCCAACCCATGGAATTTGGGAAGACTCTGGATCAGATCATATATCCAGTCTTGAGAATCTGTGATCTCCTCTATTGTAGTGCAAAACCTGTCTCAGACCTAGACTTCCACTTCAAACAAAGATTAAGCCAAACATATAGAAACATAACATGGGGGAAAACCATTATTTACATAATTTGAAACTTCCAGAAACAACAACTAAATGCACAAAATACAAAAAAAATGATAAAAATCTAAAAACACAAAAATCGATAAAAGAAGTAAACCCAAACAAGACTAACTAAACATCCTAAAACACATCACACAACACAACACTAACACAACAAAAGACACTAACACAACAAAAGACACTAACACAACAAAAGACCTAAGACTGAACCGTTGGTCCCCGGCAGCGGCGCCATTTTGATAAGAGGGTCGCACCTCCCACAAAAATTGTGCATAAAAGAATGCAGTATAGACTAGGCAGTGACTCCTAGGTCGTCTCTCAAGGACCAATTGTGGTTCAGGTAATAGGTCGAACACATTAGGGGGGGGGGGGTTTGAAAAGGTTTTCCAAAAATTAAAGAACTTAATAAAGACACAGATGCAAACAAACTAATTTAAGCTAGCATGGTTATTAAACTAGGACTATTAAAAGCCTTAGATAACATTCAAACATCAAACACTGTTACAAACTGATTAACAAACACAGTTAAAAATAATTAAATGCAACACTAACTCAAACACATAAACTCAACCTATTAATTAAATTAATTAAAAACCAAAGAAATCAACAAGCCTAATTTAATCCTAGCAAATTACTTGTCATAATGGCAATTAACAAATGAATTTAAAAGTCCAATTGGCCAAAGAAAGAACACATGGCCGTGAGTCATCATGCACCCAAGTCAAACTTCAATTTCACCTTAAATAAGCCACAAAATGTGTTGACTTCTTCTCCCATGTGCACCATTTTTCAAGAAATTAAGCATGTGCCTTCCACACTCTCCAAGACCGTCCCCTCTCTCCTTCCATGCAGCAAAGAAATGATTTTATACACCAAAGCACACAATTTACGTGAACCACCAAGTGGAAATGCCAAAGAATGCTTCAAAGACCAATGTGCAAATGGAAGATACCATGGGTGCTCCTACCAATGTGCCAAGTAAGCTAAATCAAATGAAAACAAACTCTAAAAACCTCCATTTCTCATTGCAATTCACGGCTGGAACAAGCAAAGGCCAAATCTCAAAGTGGAAACATTCCTTGGGTCAAAACAAGCATCTTTTGTGTTGGTCCAAAAGTGGTAAAAATTAAATGAAGCAATTTCCTCTCTCCTACAAACTCCAAACGGTTTTTCTTCAAGAATTATGCATCCAAAAGCTTTCTTCCACTCTTCCATACAGAGAACAACTTCAAGAAACCAAAGTTAAAGTTTCAAATGAACACAAGAACAATAAACCCAAACTTCTACTCATCAACCCATCTTTAACACTACCATTTCTTCAAGTTTCTTTGCAAAAACGAAAATAATACTTAGACCATTAATTCCAGTTCTGTCCAGCCTCCATAACATCACCAAGATCTGATCCCAACCTTGTCTCAAGCATCAAAACCGAAAAATGCAAGAAAAGAGTTAAACCCACAACACCCACACATCATCTTAAGCTCTCTTCAACCTAAAACTACATAGAACTTCATTTTTATCATCCAACCATATAGAATGAGATAAAAACCGAGAGGAACAGCAGCAAAGGGAGAGGAAAACGAAATATAAAGTTACTCAAACCCAACATCCACCATGGAAATGCAAAGACAAGCTCCAAAACTCAAACTTCAAGCATCAAGAACAAGCAAATGGAAGTGGAAATGAATAGTTTTTCACCACCAATAAGCTAAGACAACCAAGAGTAAATTAAGAGAAGAAGAAAATCTGCATCTTGCTCATTGAAATGGCCAAAAACGAGACACCCAAGTCAAGCTCTCCATAAGAGTGTTCATACAAGAAACCCTAAGAGAGAAAAGCTCAAAAACGTCAAAAAAATGAAGTGTGTAAGAGTCTTTTTGTGTGGTTGGCTAAGGCTCTCTAAAATGCCGAGAGTTTCTCCTCCAAATGGGGTCCACAATCAATTAAAAACCCTAATCAAAAAGGCACATGTCCTATGTAACATCCCAAAATTATACAGTCAGCAACTATATAATAGAATATTAACATGTATTAATATGATAAAACAGTTTTACAATTTAATTGAGCAGTGTACAAAAATGGCCGAACGGCCTTACATATACACACAAAAAATTAACGAGCGTTCACAAAAGAATTAGAACGAACGGTTTACAAAATATTGACCGAACGTTCAACTATTTACAGTACCCAAAAGAGCTCTCGCTCACAGTCGCTCGCTATCCTAATGTACTAAAAAAAAACAAACGTCTTTACTGCTCGGCCTTCACTTCCACTTCAACGAGATTCTCCTCAGCTAGGACTTCTTCTTCAAGTGCTTGCTCCAGGGAAGTATCACCTTCTGCTCACATCCACACGGATGATCATGGCAAGGACAAGACGGATACACATATACAGACAACGCAAGGAAAGTGCAAGGGTAAGCTTATTGAATTTAATTCAAGTCAAACATATATTTCATACTTATCAAATACAACAAGTAAATTCACAAACATGTACATTCAATTCATACAATAATTCCATCCAAATCCTGATACTAGACCGACCGTCCGGACTGTATGAAACCTGTGTAGCTAAGGCGTCCGTGCACTCAGGTGGGGTAACTGGAATGCTCATCAGTAGCCACCTGAGGTTAGTCTGTTCTGTCCAAGTTACAGTTATGGACTAGACCTCCTGCCATTCCCACGCATGACATACTCCTCTCTACTTGAGAACGAGCACTCACGGAATATCAGGATGAACCACCATCTAAGCTTACCACGTTCATACTTACAAATCTCAATTTTCAACCAAGAGTCGTTCCTCCCTGGAACGCTCGTTCAAAATCCATAATCATAATTTCAACTCTTATAGTGTTCGCACATCTTAATTCTTCCTCTTAAATACATTTTCATTCTATGTTCCACTTGCATAAAAAGACGAACGTTCACTCCCCTTCATAACGAGGATGAACGTTAAGAGCTATACCAAGAAAGACTCCATCGAATCAGTTAAATGAACTGATTCCAGTACGATCCAAATAATACTTAGAAAAATCTAAGTTCAGTAACACTTGAACGAATCCAATGGATAGGTGAAATTTCAAGTTGTTTAGATAAATAAACTAGACAAGATTTTAATCCAGGAGACAACTGTCAGTCAATGACCGAGCGCGAAAATAAGCTTTTAATAAATCTTGGACGAACGTCACTGAGGACTTGGACGAACGTCAATAGAACTATTGGACGAACTCTATTTAGATAGTAAGGACGAACGCTATTTCAAATTTGGGACGAACGCTATTACCGCTCGTTGATAATTTAGAAATGAACGAACGTTCGGTATAGGACCGAGCGTTCCTTTACCACATACTCATTTGGACGAGCGTTCAGTTATAAAACCGAACTCTGCTTTGGACGAACGCTAGGTAAATGACCGAGCACTAATTAGAACGAACACTATTTAGAACTAACATTCGGTATTAGACCGAACGCTAACTAGGACGAACGCTCAATCTAAGACCGAGGGCTCATTTGGACGAACGCTCAGTATAAGACTAAGCGCTACCTATGACGAACGCTGGAATATAAAACCGAGCGTTACTAATTACACTTCAATTTATTTCAACCGTTGGACACGCTAGGCTGAGCCGAACGCTCAACCTAACCCTTCACTCAAAGGACGCTCGCTCTTCATCAGGATCCTTTCCGAATGAAAGAATTCTTATTCTAAGTCCTTTTCAAGGGAAACCGAACGGTATAAGACCATTCGATGACGAGCGTACATTATCAAGCAGAGAATATGAAAATTTTCCAGATTTATCATTTTACAGTAACTTTACAATTTTCATATAATTCATTTTATCATCCCAAACCATACAGAAATTAAATCATACTCCGAATCAGACGTTTCATTCTCAGCATACAGTTCAAACAATATTCATCATATACATCCAGTGCAACCATGCTCGTTCATACATACTTAAACATCAAATATTTCATGCATTTCAGACAATCCAGTACACTTCATTGTTTTCATACACATCAAACAAGTATTAAATCAAATTACTAAAGCTTCCCTTACCCGGATTGCGCGTTCGTTCTTCAAAAGAAAAAACCAGATCCCAGTATAACTCTTCTACCCTTTACGTTTCAACCCAAACTCCTTAAACTAAAATTTCAGCAAACCAACACGGGTTCAGAGAAAGTGCATGCAGTTCAAAACGAGGCTTACATGGGGATAAATGAAGAGCAGTTAAGGACGTGAAACTTACCCGTTTCAGAATCCAAAACTGTTCGGTTTGATGGAAAGCTCACGGTGCAGGGATGCTTCTCACGGTGCTGAAACGTGAACGGAGCAAAGGATGGTGAGTTACAGAAGAGAGAAGAAGAAAGGTTTTAGAGAGAGGATGGAGAATTTAGGAGATCAGAAATTTAGGGAAGAAGGTGAAGTGTTCAGAGGAATGGGAAGAGTTTTCCAGAGAAATAAATTTCTCTTCCCACGTAGGACAATCGTCCATCCGCATACTGCCACGTGGATCCCACTATCATTTTAGAATGTTCCACAGTGACACTTGTCAGAGAGAAATCAGAGAATGTGAGTGCACATTAATGGCACAGCACGTGGAGGGGCGTGGGTGCATTAATGAGACACAGAGGCATTAAATGGGGCGTGACAATCCCCCTAACTACAAAAATTTTCGTCCTCGAAAATTAAATCTTACTGGGGAAGAGGTGAGGGTATAAATCCTTCATAGCGTCTTCCACTTCCCAGGTAGAGTCGCCCGTCTTTTCGTCCCACACTACTTTAACTAACCGAACGTCCTTTCCCTTATATAACTTAGTGCGTTCGTCTTCAACGCGAATCGGGTTCATCTCTAGCGTTCGGTCTTGTCGAAGACGAACGTTCTCCAGCTCCAATATGTGCGAGGGATCGGCCACGTACTTTCGGAGTTGCGAGACATGAAATACTGGATGGAGGTTGGATAGTTGAGGAGGCAAGGCTAGCTCGTACGCTACTGGTCCAATCTTCCTTAGAATTTGATACGGCCCCACGAACTTGGGAGATAATTTCTTTGGTCGTAAAGCCCTGCCTACTCCAGTAGTTGGATTCAGTCTCAAGAAAACGTGATCGCCAGCTTCGAACTCCAAGGGTCGTCTCCTCTTATCTGCGTAGGACTTCTGCCTGCTTCTGGACGTCTTCAACCTCTCTTGAATTAATTTCACCTTTTCAGTCGTTTGTTGAACGAGCTCGGGTCCAGTCAATATGTTTTCTCCTTCTTGGAACCAGCAAAGTGGTGTGCGGCATTTGCGTCCGTAAAGAGCCTCGAATGGAGCCATTCCAATGCTTGATTGGAAGCTGTTGTTGTAGGTGAACTCCACTAATGGTAGGACTTCATCCCAAACGCCCATGTGATCAAGTACGCACGTTCTTAACAAATCTTCAAGCGTCTGGATTGTTTCTCTCGGATTGACCGTCCGTCTGAGGATGGTACGCTGAACTCATTTGGAGTTTGCTGCCCAGTTCGCTTTGCAACGACTGCCAAAACCGAGAGGTGAATCTTGTGTCTCGGTCAGAGATGATACTGGACGGCACTCCATGCAGACGAACGATCTCTTTGATGTAGAGCTTGGCCAAGTTGGTCACGACATCTTCAGGTTGATGGGTAGGAAGTGAGCACTCTTCGTTAGACGATCCACTATTACCCAAATAGAATCGTGATTCTTGACCGTGCGAGGCAAGTGAGTCACGAAGTCCATTGAAATGCTGTCCCACTTCCATTCAGGAATCTCCAAAGGTTGCAGTAGGCCGCCCGGCCTCTGATGCTCCGCCTTCGCTCGCTGACAGGTCAGACAAGATGCCACAAAACGTGCAACGTCATTCTTCATTCCTGGCCACCAGAACGAACGTCGAAGGTCTTGATACATCTTAGTCATGCCAGGGTGTATGCTGAGACGACTATGATGTCCTTCCTCCAAGATAATCCTCTTCAGCTCGCCATCATTGGGAATGCACGTCCGTCCCATGTAACGTAACATGCCGTCCGTTCCAGCGTTGAAATGCTTGGCTTGATCCGTACCGAGCGCGCTTAAAATCTTCATCAATTGTTCATCCTCTCGTTGTTTCATCCAGATTCTGTCGAACACATCACTTGATATCCTCAAGGTGCAGCATTTAATACTGTTCGGCTCCAACTCGAACTGCAACCTTAGGTCTCTAAAACTTTCCACAAGGTTCAACTCACGTACCATCATGGACGACACATGCACCACCTTTCTGCTCAACGCGTCCGCCACAACATTCGCTTTACCAGGATGATAAAGCAACTCGAAGTCATAATCCTTCAAGAACTCAAGCCACCTCCTTTGTCTCATGTTTAACTCCTTTTGATCGAAGAGGTACTTGAGGCTCTTGTGATCGCTGAAGACTTGGAAAACGGATCCATACAAGTAGTGCCTCCAAATCTTCAAGGCAAAGACGACCGCTGCCAGTTCTAAGTCGTGCGTTGGATAATTCCTCTCATGTATCTTTAACTGCCGAGAGGCATACGCCACCGCTCGTCTTTCTTGCATTAGAACGCACCCCAACCCTTGGTGAGACGCATCACAGTAGACTTCAAAGGGTTTGGCAGTGTCCGGAATCACCAAAACTGGAGCGCTCGTCAACTTATTCTTCAACTCTTGGAAGCGCTCTTCACACAAATCAGTCCATGCGAACGGTTGATCCTTCCTTGTAAGACGAGTCAATGGTGCTACTATCTTAGAAAATCCTTCAATGAAACGCCTATAGTAGCCTGCGAGCCCCACGAAGCTTCTCACTTCCGTGACCGAGCGTGGACTCTCCCATTCCAAAACCGCTCGTACCTTAGCCGGATCAACTGAAATTCCACCCGCGGATACAACATGACCCAAGAACTGCACTTCCTTCATCCAGAATTCACATTTAGACAACTTAGCGTACAGCTCTTTTTCTCTCAACACTCCAAGTACCACCCTTAAGTGTTCCTCATGCTCTTCACAGCTCTTGGAGTAGATGAGAATATCATCAATGAACACCACCACAAACTTGTCCAAGTACGGCCTAAAGATCCTGTTCATGTAGTCCATGAAGACTGCTGGAGCGTTCGTCACACCGAACGGCATGACTACGTACTCATAATGTCCGTAGCGTGAACGGAAGGCCGTCTTCTGAATGTCTTCTTCCTTAACTCGAATTTGATGATAGCCGGATCTCAAATCTATCTTTGAGAAGACGCTCGCTCCATGCAATTGGTCCAGCAAGTCGTCAATCCGAGGCAATGGGTATTTGTTCTTGATGGTCAGCTTATTCAATTGACGATAGTCAATGCATAGCCGTGAGCTGCCATCCTTCTTCTTCACCAACAATACGGGCGCTCCCCAAGGTGACACGCTTGGGCGGATGAACCTCTTGTCCATCAATTCTTCAATTTGCGTTTTAAGCTCAACCAATTCAGCAGGTGCCATTCTGTATGGTTGAACGGATATGGGAGCCGCGGTCGTTACCAAATCAATCGTGAATTCCACTTCACGAACAGGAGGTAGTCCTGGCACTTCATCCGGAAAGACGTCCGGGAATTCGTCCACAACCGTTCGTCCTTCAGTGTACCTATTGGACGAACGTTCAAAGCTCTTATTCGCACCCTCTCGGTCTTCATGCGTCATGATCAAAAAGCAACTCGCGCCCTCCATGATGTCTTCTTTCAACTGGCCGAGCGTCACCCCCAACTCTTCTTCATTTTCTTCCGGAAAATCAACTCCTTAGCTCCACAATCTATGAGAATGCGATTGGTATTCAGCCAATCCATTCCCAGAATTACTTCTAAGTCTTTGAGAGGCAAACAGATGAGATTCACCTTGTATCTATGCCCTTCTACCTCAATAGGACATCTAACGCACACAGTAGATGTCCTGATTTCGCCAGCTGCTGGGGTCGACACCACCAGATCAAACTGCATCTCGCTCTCAGCTATTCCCATCTTAGCAACGCACGCCTTCGAGATGAAGGAGTGTGTCGCCCCCGAGTCAAATAACACACAGCAAGGTATTCCATGAATTAAGCAGGTACCAGTGACGAGCGTACCTGAGCTCGCTGCTTCCGCCCCAGTGATCGCATACACACGCCCAACAGCTTGGGCTCGTCCACCTCTTCCTTGTTGATTCCTTCCAGCGTTCGGCGGCCTCATCACTGCGCGTCCGCCCATATTACACTCATTCTCCAGATGGCCGTTCCTTCTACATCGAGTGCAATATTTCCCTCCGATCAACTGAGGACATGACGACCTGAAATGGGGTCCTCCACACTGGAAACATCTAACCGGCCCCTGTTGTCCTGACTGTCCAGCAACTACCAAAGCTTGAGACCCACTATTCTGTGCTGGACGAGCGTACGGTGTCCTGTTCCGGTTCAGATTGGGCCTCGACAGAACTGGTCCCCTTGACGCTTGTTGTTTCTTATGTTGTGCTGCCTCAGCCATATTTTTCTCTAACACTTTAGCCCTCTCGACCATTGCAGGGAAAGACCGAATGCAAAGACTGGAGATCAATACCTTTAGATCGCTCCTCAACCCATTCTCAAATTTTCTACATTGCCACTCTTCACTGGTTGCCATGGTGTTGAAACGAACCAAGTGTTTAAACTTGTTCGTATATTCAGAAACTGACTTTCCTCCCTGTACCAATTGCAAAAATTCCACTTCCTTAGAAAAACGAACGCTATCCGGAAAGTACTCCTCATAGAACTTGCCTCTGAATATTTCCCAGTTAATAGGACTGTGAGCGTCCGTCAATAAAGCCTTCATGCTCGCCCACCAATGGCTTGCTTCTCCAGTAAGCAAATATTCCGTGAAAGCCAAACGATTCTCATCTGGACACCTCTTGGCGTTGTAAATCCGTTCCATATCCTGCAGCCACTGATCTGCCTCATCCGGAAGACCCTTCCCACTAAACTTGGCCGGATGGTGTTGAAGAAAACTCTCCAAACTCCACTCGGTATGATGAACGGCATTGGAAGAGGACGCTCCTGGTGTGCCCCTTGTGGCGGCGATGAGTTCCATTAATTGTCTCTGAGTGGCTTCAGAGTTCTCGCGTGCGGCCTCAAGACTTCTTAAAGCAGCTGCGTTCTGCTCCATTAGTGTAGCGTTTTGTTGTTGCAACCGTTCGATCACAGTTTCCAACAACCTGGCACTGTCGGACGTATCTGGTCCATTGGGTGGTGGAGGAGGAGGAAGTCTAGGCGCCATTTGTTCTCTGAGCCAGAGAAAAACGAACGTTAGAAATGTTTAAGAGTTAAAAACAATAACTCACCAAACATATAATAAGCACACAGCAAAAGCACAGTGCACTCATATCCTACAGTGTCCTTTTTATAGAACAAAACTGCTCTGATACCAATAATGTAACATCCCAAAATTATACAGTCAGCAACTATATAATAGAATATTAACATGTATTAATATTATATAGCAGTTTTACAATTAAGAGAGCAGTGTGCAAAAATGGCCGAACGGCCTTACATATACACACAAAATTAACGAGCGTTCACAAAAGAATTAGAACGAACGGTTTACAAAATATTGACCGAACGTTCAACTATTTACAGTACCCAAAAGAGCTCTCGCTCACAGTCGCTCGCTATCCTAATGTACTAAAAAAAACAAACGTCTTTACTGCTCGGCCTTCACTTCCACTTCAACGAGATTCTCCTCAGCTAGGACTTCTTCTTCAAGTGCTTGCTCCAGGGAAGTATCACCTTCTGCTCACATCCACACGGATGATCATGGCAAGGACAAGACGGATACACATATACAGACAACGCAAGGAAAGTGCAAGGGTAAGCTTATTGAATTTAATTCAAGTCAAACATATATTTCATACTTATCAAATACAACAAGTAAATTCACAAACATGTACATTCAATTCATACAATAATTCCATCCAAATCCTGATACTAGACCGACCGTCCGGACTGTATGAAACCTGTGTAGCTAAGGCGTCCGTGCACTCAGGTGGGGTAACTGGAATGCTCATCAGTAGCCACCTGAGGTTAGTCTGTTCTGTCCAAGTTACAGTTATGGACTAGACCTCCTGCCATTCCCACGCATGACATACTCCTCTCTACTTGAGAACGAGCACTCACGGAATATCAGGATGAACCACCATCTAAGCTTACCACGTTCATACTTACAAATCTCAATTTTCAACCAAGAGTCGTTCCTCCCTGGAACGCTCGTTCAAATCCATAATCATAATTTCAACTCTTATAGTGTTCGCACATCTTAATTCTTCCTCTTAAATACATTTTCATTCTATGTTCCACTTGCATAAAAAGACGAACGTTCACTCCCCTTCATAACGAGGATGAACGTTAAGAGCTATACCAAGAAAGACTCCATCGAATCAGTTAAATGAACTGATTCCAGTACGATCCAAATAATACTTAGAAAAATCTAAGTTCAGTAACACTTGAACGAATCCAATGGATAGGTGAAATTTCAAGTTGTTTAGATAAATAAACTAGACAAGATTTTAATCCAGGAGACAACTGTCAGTCAATGACCGAGCGCGAAAATAAGCTTTTAATAAATCTTGGACGAACGTCACTGAGGACTTGGACGAACGTCAATAGAACTATTGGACGAACTCTATTTAGATAGTAAGGACGAACGCTATTTCAAATTTGGGACGAACGCTATTACCGCTCGTTGATAATTTAGAAATGAACGAACGTTCGGTATAGGACCGAGCGTTCCTTTACCACATACTCATTTGGACGAGCGTTCAGTTATAAAACCGAACTCTGCTTTGGACGAACGCTAGGTAAATGACCGAGCACTAATTAGAACGAACACTATTTAGAACTAACATTCGGTATTAGACCGAACGCTAACTAGGACGAACGCTCAATCTAAGACCGAGGGCTCATTTGGACGAACGCTCAGTATAAGACTAAGCGCTACCTATGACGAACGCTGGAATATAAAACCGAGCGTTACTAATTACACTTCAATTTATTTCAACCGTTGGACACGCTAGGCTGAGCCGAACGCTCAACCTAACCCTTCACTCAAAGGACGCTCGCTCTTCATCAGGATCCTTTCCGAATGAAAGAATTCTTATTCTAAGTCCTTTTCAAGGGAAACCGAACGGTATAAGACCATTCGATGACGAGCGTACATTATCAAGCAGAGAATATGAAAATTTTCCAGATTTATCATTTTACAGTAACTTTACAATTTTCATATAATTCATTTTATCATCCCAAACCATACAGAAATTAAATCATACTCCGAATCAGACGTTTCATTCTCAGCATACAGTTCAAACAATATTCATCATATACATCCAGTGCAACCATGCTCGTTCATACATACTTAAACATCAAATATTTCATGCATTTCAGACAATCCAGTACACTTCATTGTTTTCATACACATCAAACAAGTATTAAATCAAATTACTAAAGATTCCCTTACCCGGATTGCGCGTTCGTTCTTCAAAAGAAAAAACCAGATCCCAGTATAACTCTTCTACCCTTTACGTTTCAACCCAAACTCCTTAAACTAAAATTTCAGCAAACCAACACGGGTTCAGAGAAAGTGCATGCAGTTCAAAACGAGGCTTACATGGGGATAAATGAAGAGCAGTTAAGGACGTGAAACTTACCCGTTTCAGAATCCAAAACTGTTCGGTTTGATGGAAAGCTCGCGGTGCAGGGATGCTTCTCACGGTGCTGAAACGTGAACGGAGCAAAGGATGGTGAGTTACAGAAGAGAGAAGAAGAAAGGTTTTAGAGAGAGGATGGAGAATTTAGGAGATCAGAAATTTAGGGAAGAAGGTGAAGTGTTCAGAGGAATGGGAAGAGTTTTCCAGAGAAATAAATTTCTCTTCCCACGTAGGACAATCGTCCATCCGCATACTGCCACGTGGATCCCAATATCATTTTAGAATGTTCCACAGTGACACTTGTCAGAGAGAAATCAGAGAATGTGAGTGCACATTAATGGCACAGCACGTGGAGGGGCGTGGGTGCATTAATGAGACACAGAGGCATTAAATGGGGCGTGACATCCTACAAATGGGTCGTTTTACAAAATTGCCCCTAAAAGGGTCCAAAACACCTAATTCTAATTAAGGGCTTCTAGAAAACGAAATTACAATTTTAATTAGAATCTAAATGACTAAATGTTGAGCCTTTGAGTGTATCACGCCATATCCCAATGCTCCAGATGATGTTTCCACAACTTTCCTGCAACCAGAAATGCACTTAATCAGCTCAGAAAACCCAAATTAGCACAATTACAAATTTCCGACCAAATTAAGCAGAATTCAGAAAACGGGGAAATAATAGACAATTAAACATAATTCCTTGGTTTATTTAAGTGCAATAAACTAAATATAATTCAAGAAATAACGACTCATCAGTCCTCTAGGATATGATACTTGGTCTTACCATTTTATATTACTTGTGCAATTCGGTACACTTGTCGATCCATCAACAACTTTTTAGTTTCGTTTCTGGAGATCAAAAATATGGTCAACAGGTACCAGGTATCACACGATCATGACATAAGATGTCAAGCAAAAATTTCTTCCCATAAATGTCATATCCCTCTGTTCAAGCTGTTCGGTTACTATTCCAGACCCCATCTAGCCTATCCTATATTAATTTTTTATTACAAGTCAGGATAATCGATTGTATCATGGGATAATCGATTATCTGCGATTAGAGGCTTTCTAAAAAGCGAAGAATAATCGATTATACTCTTATGATAATCGATTAAAAATGCTATGTTTACAAAAAATGTGAAAATTTCAGAAATCTTAAATTTAAGACATGTCTAACACTCCTAGCTCTCTTCTAAGTTCATAGAATCTATCTTTATGCAGAGCTTTTGTAAAGATATATGCTAATTGATACAAAGTATCATTATATTCTATTGTGCAGTCCAATGCAATGTAGGAATTTTTACAAGCCAGTTCAGATTAGTATTTTCAAGTCCAAACCAGTTTCAATAATTTTTAGCAAATCAAATTCAACTTTCAGCAGACTCAATTAATCTATGAGATCAACAATCATTTTTCAAATAGTTAAGATATCAATGATTCAACAACCAATTTATAAACTACAGTGAACGCAAGAGTAGCTTATATGAATATGCGCACATCTCAGCTACTCAAAGTTTATCATGAAGGCTTTACTGCTAGCACAATTTGTTCAAAACTGACTTTGACAACACAATTTATAACTTCCAAATAAACAACTATGATTCATGCACTCTCATATCCCAATTTGTTCAACCCCATGAATTCAGCTTTGCATATCAAAACAACATATACAAAAATTAAAACAACAATATGCAGTTGTAACATCCCAAAAATACAGTAATCACCATATAATAGAATTAATTACATTTAATGATAACCCAATTCAGTTTTATACTAAACCAACGAAAGATTTTGGCCGAACGGCCTTACATCGCTTGCCAAAGATAAATTGTACAAGATTCAAGGAAACATGACCGAACGACTTACAAAAGTCAAATTACCGATCGATCAAATAACAAAACGGAAAGAAAGTGATCGAGCGGTCACTTTATACTAAACTACTAACTACAACCGAACGACCTAAGGTTCGACCTTAACTTCAACGTCCACCAGATTCTCCTCTTCAATCACGTCTTCCAACAATGCTTCACCTTCTGCTCACATCCACACGGATGATCATTGCAAAGACAAGACGGACGTACAAGGACGAGACAACACAAGGAAAACACAGGGTAAGCTTATGTAATTTAATTCATACATCAACATTTAAAGTAACATTCCAAACAACACAAAACTATAGTTCCACATGTATAACCATACAAAAATATCTCTAGACGGACCGTCCGGACTGTATGAATCTGTGTAGCTACAGGCGTTCTTGCACCCGGGTGATGTAGTAACTGGAATAATCTCATCAGCTACCACCCGAGGTTAGCCCTATCCAAAGTACCCCTAAGGACTAGGACCTCCTGCCGTTCCCACACATGACCTACTCACCTATACTTGAGGATGGGTACTCACGGAACATCAGGATGAACTGCCAGCATTAGCATGCCCACGATCATACTTTACAAAAATTCCATATTCATCCATACATGAGTCGTTCCTCCCTGGAACGCTCGTTCAAAATCCACAACCATTATTTCATCTCATCTACTGTTCATTCCTTATAATTCTTCACTTTAATCTCATTTTCGTCTTCCATTTCAATTTCATCAAATAACGAGCATTCAACCCTCTTCATAATGAGGACGAACGTTAAAAACGAGACCGAGAGATCCTCGTTTCAGAAAAGAATAAAACCGACATTTAATATTTAACGAACGTCATTTACCACTTGAATCAGTTGAATGAACTGACTCTAAGAAGATCCGATCAATACTCAATAATAATTTAGGTACAATGGCTCTAGGCCGAATTCAAATGGATAGAGACACCTCAAGACGATTAAATGACCATACCGAGAACAATTCAATTATAGAAACCGACTGCCAGTCAATGACCGAACGCGGTACACGAAGTTACTGAAATTTGGACGAACGCTATTTCCACCCGTTTGGTAAGTAACGACAAGGACGAGCGTTCGGTATAAGACCGAGCGCCACTCGTAACGTACGCTTTGGGTCAAGACCCATCGCGGAGTTGTACTCATAATAGAAATAAAAATAAAGGTAATACGAGATGGTGAAATTAGGATTTAGGAATAACTGAGTGTTCAAAGGTATATTTATAAAGTTTCTCAACTCCTCACATAATACTCAAGGCATCTACGTTTGGCCGAACGCTCAAACGTAGCACTAATACAAGAGGGCATTCGTCCTCAACTAGGATTCTTTCCGAATGAAAGAATCCATTACCAAATCATTTTCATTAGAAAACCGAACGGTCAAGGACCGTCCAGTAACGTACGTACACACTCATAAGGGAATTTCTTATCATAGTCAATGTTATCAAATTTCAGTTTTAACATATAGTCTCACCCATCTACAATCATACCATATTCAAATAATCATATCTTATATCATTAAATCATAGAAATCTCATACAGTTCATGCATCATAACATAGCCCCATCATTTTCATATCCAAATCAATTCAACGAACGTTCATGCAACACATATTCATATAAATTAAATTAATAAGCTTCCCTTACCTGTAGTGTGAAGTACGTCCTTCTGACTAAAACTCAGTTCGTAGAAATAAGATTTCTTCTACCCTCAACGCTCAACCAAACTCTTCAAACTAAAACAATTTACAGAAAACCAAGATTGGTTCAGATAAGGTGACTTCATGCAACCAGAGCTAGGCTTGCATGTTCATACGGACGAACAGCTAAAGACGAGAAACTTACCAGTTTCAGAATCCAGAACTGTTCGGTTTAAGTAGAAGCTTGGGACGCCGGAATTGCTCCTACGGTGCCTGAATGATGATCGGAGAAGAGGAAGGGTGAGTTTTCTTAGAGAAAAGATAGGGTTTCTAGAGAGAAGAAGGAGGAAGATGGAAGATCAGATTTTTGGAAAGAGAGTGCATGCAGAGGAGAGTGGAGTGTTTTTCTGAAAATCAAAGTTTTTCTCTACAGTCGAGAACGAATGTCCCCTCTTCAGTCGACACCTGTTTTCCACTAACTGATTTCCGGTTCTCCTTCGCTTGACAACTGGCGTTTGTCATCTGAGTGTCAAGCTCCCCTCTTGACACGTGAATTCCACTAACGACACGTGCTTGGATTTTACTGGTTCCTAACTTTTTTTTTTCTGGTTCTGACAGCAGTAATCAGATTTAATTCAATAAAATTGTTTATCTTGGTTCAATGGATTTTATCCCCCAGCTTAATCAACTACACTCAGGCTTTTCAACCAGGATTTGCTAGGCAAAGCTATCAGACACTAGAGACAAAACAGGACAACCACAAATTGGCAAATAAGAAACAAGATTTTATTGCAAGTTTACATAAATGTAGCTGCACCATGCATACCTCAAAAATAAGCAATTAAACCAACAACTTGTCATCGACAAAAGATCTAAAAATGGTGGTTTGGAGGTGAAAACACACAGAGCTGTTAAAACTCAAGATTCTTTGCCATGAACATGTTTAAATCAGTGAAAAGAACTTGTGATCATAGTTAATTGATGTTAAACAACAATGTTTCTAAGATTCAGTTATCCAGATCCAATTATGTGTTAAATTATACAACTCCACCAACCAATTTAAGATATAATGAGTCAAATAACTTCTGAATACTTAATTGGTCTAGAAAACAATTAAGAGAACTTGAATAAGGAACTATGAAAAGAATTCAAGATGTTCAACAATGAAATAGTGGTAAACCAGAATTTAAAACTGGAAAATTTACTCAAACAAGGAAATGTAGTTTCAGCTAACTGCTTTTAAACACTATTCTGCAGAGATTTTCACAATGGCAACCAAATAATGGAAGATTAAAAAGACAAGCAGAACAAAATACAACAACACAGTTTAAACAACACTTAGCTCAATGACGTGGTGCTCAAACCAAGGCTTTGGATACCACTTGATGGAATTACTCCCTGACCTGGAACATCAATTTCAAAAGCAGAATACCATAGAGCTCTCTTATCCTTTTGAAAACTTATCCTGTAAAGCAAAACAATAGAGTTTTTGGTCCCCATAATCTCATTTGGGTACATGCAAGCAAATATCATTTCACAACTTTAACCCATGCATATTTTCCATTTGGAATTCCATAATGTTTTATTCTACATTTGTTTGAAGTATGTCCCTTTTTCATACAATAGAAGCAACAAACAGCATGCAGTTTGGTTTTTACAATTGTTCCTTTTTCAACCCAAACTTTACGTGTTCTCCTATTTTGTGGTTTCTTAAAATACACATTTTTGTTTTTGAAAGGATCCAGCTTAATATCATTTTTCACACAAGATGCAGATTGTGTTACTTTCATAAGCAAATTTTCCAATATGTCAATATCAAACATATAACTCTTGCAAGACAAGCATTCAACAAGATTATCAACAACGGTAGACTCTTTTATTTCTAAATTGAAAATTTTATTTCTTAAAATAACTTCCTCATCTAAATCCTTCTCATATTTAATTTTCAATTCCTTAAATTCCTTTTTCAAAATTTTGTGAGCAATATTCAATTTCTCAGATTCATCCAGTAATTCAAGAAAAGCCTTTTGTAAATCAAATTCACTAGAGTCAAGACCAGAGCAACTTACTTGGCTTGCAGTGTATCAATATTAGTTGTCAAACACAAGTTTGCTTATTCACCAGAATCACTTGATTCATTATCCACCCAAGCAATGTAGGCCTTTTTCTCTTTGTGAGTTTTCTTTTTCTTTCTTTCTATACTTCTTTTGTTGCTTGAACAATCAGCTTTCACATGGCCTCTTTCACCACATCCATAACATTTGAAGCTTGAAGAGGAACCTTGATAATCCTTCTTTTCCTTCAAGATTTCGCTTTCAGATGATTTATCTTTGGCCATCAAGCATAGATTTTCTTGCTCATTAGAATCGCTTGAGCATGAGGAGTTTGATGTAGAGCTTGAATCAGACAGTGTCAACTTATCCACATCTATGACTTCATTATAAGTGAGTCTTAAAAATTTCCACATTTCCTATGCACTTTTATAAACAGAAACTTTGAAGAATTCATCAAGGGTTACTGTAGATAAAATTATATTCTGAGCCTTAATATCAAATTGGGCTCTTCTGTTTTCCTCAACAGTCCAGTCAAAATATGAATTTTCTACTTCTACACCATCAATAGTACGTTTAGGAATATAAGGACCATTTTATACAGCTTCCCAGATGCCTTTGTCAACAGACCCCATAAATATTTCCATTCTGACTTTCCAGAATGCATAATTATCACTAGTAAAAAGTGGTGGTCTGTTGATGGAAGCACCTTTGACATACACTTGAGTTTGATGACCGGCCATTTTCGCAAACGTTTGAAAAAATATCAAAAGTTTGAAGAAAAACCCTAACAATTAATGAAAGAAACCATGTAGAATAAAGAACCAATTCAATACATGAGAGTTTCAAAGGATTACATCGATTCCCCAACAACAATGAAGGTTTAGTTCACCATAGACATGGTGAAACTAGTTGAAAAACAATGAAAGAATGAAAGACCGAACCCTAGAATTTGAAGAATAGAGCTTGAGCATCCAAAATCCTCCTTCAAGGGGTGAAGAAAGTGTGATTTCGCCTCTTTCTTTCCAAAGATACTAACCCTAATTCGACTAAACCTTATATAGTTTCCTAAGGATTACAAGAAATAGGCCCAAGCTCAAATTAATGGCGCTTAGCGGCACTTTTACTGCTCAGCGGTGAGTCGGGTCTTCAAAATTGACGCTCAACTTCAGTTTTGGCCCTCAACGGTGACTGCGGGACTCCAGAGTGCCGGTCAACGGTAATAATGGCGTTCAACGGTGACTGCGACTCTTCTTTTAAGCATTTTCACTTCCTTTCTTGAGTCTAGCTCCTTACTACTTCAACTTCTTTCATCTAATTCATCTTAATTCTTGCAAAACAAGGAAAACCAAGCATAAAACCCATCCAACTCTCTTATTTCCAAAACATACGCAAAAGCATGATTCCAAGCTAGTTTCTAAGTCATAAAGGTTGTTTTTGATGTCAAAATTAAGTATAAAAATAACAGGTTTTCAACTGTTATCAATGTACTGTACTTGGCCTAATGAACTATGCTTGAATGGTTTGGCTAATGTGTTTGTGATGAGTAATATATCTTGTGCTGCTTTATTGTGTTTCTTGATGTTGAGATGATGCATGGTCTAGTCTTATAGACAGGTGGTTGCTCATGATTGTTAGAAACTGATGCATGATTTCAATTCTGGTTAACTTACTGGGCAGGATGTTATTAAATTTGTGGAACTTGATTTAGCCAGTGAGAGATTGGGCTCCAGAGTTTTTGATTGATTGAATGCTATTGCTTTGAAAGCATGATTGATTTTTCCTAACTTTCTATGATTAAACCACTTGTTTGCTTGTTACATTTGATCAAGGCCATGTTTTCTTCTCCCTTATAGCCAATGCCAATAGGTGAACCCAACAAAGAACAATGTTTCTCTTTACCCTTTGAACCTTGAGTCTAAAGTTGAAAGTTAAAAAACCCTTTTTGAAATCCTTACCTTGAGTTAAGTAGAGTATGTTTATGTGGTAATGGATAATGGTTCAAGTTTGGGGTTGTGAGAAACCGGAAAGAACTTTGTGAAATTCATTAAAAAGCATTAAGCAAAAGAGAAGAAAAGAAAGAAAAGAAAAGGTTAAGCTCAATGAAAGGAAAGTTGGGAATGATTTGAAGATTGGTTTCTCACATAAAAGAAGAAAGAAAGTTTATTATTAATGTGAATAAATGAATTGTACACTCTCTTAACTCAAGGATTTTGTTGTCTAGAAAAATCAATTTTCTTCTTAGCCTGGCCTCAATACAAACCACAAAAAGTCCTTATGATGATAACTTGCTTGTAAGTGTGTTTGATATGTGGTTAAATGAAAGGCAAAGTTGATTCATGTGACATGGTGATGGTAGAGTGTAAGAGTGTCACCTCACTATACACCTTTGAGTGCTTGAGTGAAACACTTTTGAGTGCTTGAGTGAAACACTAGTCTTTTGGTGAGGAATAGTTCCATGCACTATAGGATAACATTCTTGCTTGGTTGTTGATCATTCATGAGTTTGCATCTGTTATATATTATGAATATGTGAGCACCATGGTTGAGCTTGTTTGACTAAAGCATCACTGCATCTTGACTGATATTTTATGATAAGCAGTTATGAGTGATTACTTGTCTTAGAAGAAAGTGCTTTGTGATATGCTAAACCATTGAATTGTTATTTAGGCTGAGTCACATGTTGTTTTGCTTGAGCACAAGCAAAGTTTCAAGTTTGGGGTTGTTATAACGATTGATTTCACCGTTATTTGGGATTAAATTTTGATAATAAATGAACCCTTTTTGACTTACAAAATTGTTTGTTTTCTTGTTTTTAGCTTATTTTGTTGAATAAGAGAGTTGAGGTTATACTTAAAGATTTTATCACTAAATTCCCTTGATTTTGTAGGAAACTGGGATGAATTGGAAGAGGAGTTAAATGTCAAGAAGTTGGAACTTAGAAAGGACAGAAAGAGCACCAGAAGAGAAGGCTGCTGAAGGTCGCAAGACTCTTCAAATCTTTTTGCAAAGTTAGAATGATCTTTAAACTTTCTTCGAATGTAAGTAAACGCGTGTGCAATTTAAAGTAAAAGAGATAGGGGAAGAAAAACAAACACAAGGTTTTTATCCTGGTTCGGCCTCAATGCCTACATCTAGTCACCCTTGCAATCAACCTTAGATTGAAGGATATTTCACTATAATGATTTGAGAATTACACGGAAGGTTTTACAGTGAACACAGTCTCACAATGTAAACACGTTTCCCACTCACTATCAAATATAGAAAAGAAAACACCTGCACACACACAACCACACGTTCTTGCTCCAGAAACCCTTTGAGAATCCTGTCTCAAAGTCCAAAAGCTCTTTAGTCTTCTTTCTGTCGCACACGACCAGGGACATAGCACAATCAACAAGTGCAGTAACCTTTTCTGATCACAGCAAATACACCTCAATAGTGCGAATCAGACCAGCCAGTCCAGTTCTCAACAATCCTCTCAAGAATCCTTCAAGTTTCTTTACAATCTTCACTTTTTGATTCTTGGAGCGTATGTGTAATATGTAAAAACTTTCTCGCATCAAAGATGTGAAATATGAGAGTGTACAATTGATCAAAAGTTTTTTTTTAGAAACAGAAGTAATGCATCAATTTATAGTTTTCATCATATCAGACACAAAGTAATCGATTATGTTAGTAATGTAATCGGTTACATAAAAACTAGGTGTAACAGAATTACAACTAACACTGTTCTTAATTGAATGCATAATTAATGTAATCGATTTGCATTTAATGCTAGTCAAACATATTTAAAGTATGATCGTTATAGCAATTATGACTAAGCTAAAAATAATTTTCAAAAGATAACAGACTTAATTGAATACATGAGTTGTGTAATCGATTAAACTAATCACTTAACTAGATTTTGAAAACTTTTTAGTTCAAGTGTGATTAGCTTTTCAGTTCTGATTTGTACAATTCTTATTCTTTACATTCTGTTTTTTTGTGTAAATTTGTAGTTGATTGATCTGTGTATATGTTTGTGTTGATATTAAACCTTCCTGACTCACACATTGAGGGCAATATGCCTCTTAAGTGTGGGGGTGGGAAGGTATAGGTTTAATTTTTTTTTTGATGTAAATATAACCCTGTTAGCATTAGTTTTTGTAGTAAAATAGGGGTAATTTTTTTTTCTAAGCTGTTTTTCCTTTGGTTTTAAGTCTATTTTGGTTTATAAATACCTAGTGTAGTTTATTGTTCTTGTTCTAATCTATAAATACCTTTCATAATCTGTTTTAGCTTTTGTAAGTCAGAATAGTTTAGGTTCATCTTCTGTCAATATATTAGGTAGTTTAGGATTGATTTGAGGTTCCTTTAATCTTTCTGACTTTGATTGTCTTGTTTTCAATTCTTGTTCAATTCTTTGGATCTGTTGCAGCTTTTAAATATAATTTCTTTAGGATTTGTTGGTTTTAAGATTTCTTTTCTTGATTAGGTTCTGTTTTAGTCTTAGAATTCCCTTTAAGTTCTGTTTGTTTCAGTTCTTGTTTAAAGTTTCTTCTTCTTGCTACGTCTCTGTTTTAATACATATAGGTTCATTTTAATTTGTTCTCTTCTTTTTCATAGTTCTTGTTTCTATTCTTAGGGTCTGTTTAGGTTCTTGATTGTTGTTTTCTTTTGTAGATCTTCAATTATTTGTTTAAGGTTGAATATAATTGTCTTGGTCTGGTTTAGTTTTATAGAGCTTTAGGTAATGTCGTCTAGGTACTTTTAGGTTCTTTCTAGATTCTGTTTCACATTTCATTCAATTCTTTGCTGATTTACTTAACTTCTTAGCTTTGTTTCTTTAAGATAGATTGCCAATAGTGTCTTTAGATCTAGCAGTAGTTTTTGCAGTTAGTTCAGTCTTAATAAGCAATTTTTTCATGATAGAGAGTAGCAAGTCCAGTTTTGACAAATTTTTAACCCTGGAGAGTTTTGGGCCAAATTTTTTCTTTCTAGTGTAATTGCATGCATGTATAGCCATAGTTCTGATTTTGTATTAATTCTCTTTGAGTGTGCTTGATCTTGATGAAACTTTAGAGATGATCTAGGCCTTCTTTCTTCTTCCCATTCACATACATTTCTTTCCATTGTACCCTCATTTGAGCCTTAACCTTTTCTTTGCTTTCCATCCACAACATACTTTTTCACCACCAATAAAGCAACCTTGAGAGATTTGTGACAAGTAGGGAGAGTTCATAAACTCAAAAAGCATAAAAGAGTGAGGCCAGAGGTGAAATTGAGAAGAAAAAGAGCTCTAAAAAAAAGAAAAAAAAAGAAAAATGATTGATCTGAAAAGAGAAGAAAAAGTTTGAAAAAAGAGAATATGAGAAAAATATAAAGAAATAGCTTAAAAAAAGAAAAAAAAAATAAGAGTCTGGCCAAGCAAAAATGACATACATGCACTGAGTTTCAGATTCTCCCTTCTTTCTTGCATTCTTCTCTAATCCATTCCAGCTTTGCTTTCTCATCCATCTAGCCTATTCCATTTTCCCTTACATTACAAGTCATGCAAGTCCTAGTGATTTAGAGCTATCTTGATTCAAGCAGTGTCAATTAGAATTTCTCCAAAGTTGTGAATTGTGGTCTATCATGTTATGTGGAGTGAAACACAGGTTGACCTAAACACTTGAGTGATTTGAGAGAAACACTTTATCCTGTAAGGTTGAACTTGGGCTGCTACTTCTCTGAATTGTAATTTTCTGCTTGTTTTGGTTGAATCTAATTGTCATTTACTTGCTAGAGTTGTTGAAACTTAGATTTGGAGTTGATGATTCTGTTTGTGCAGTTCTGATTAGAGAAAAATAACTGGTAGTTGTGTAATTAGCAGAGTTGAGTTGATTGTGATACAGTCTAGTGTTCCTTGCTTTTGTAGTTTGAGTCTTTGCTTTTGCTTTTTCTTTTTAGTTTGTCCATGCCCAGGAGGGCAGTTATGTAAGTGTGGGGGTGTGATAACTCCCTAAATTTGCATTCTTTTAGGTGTTTAGGAGTCTAGGTTAGCCTGTTTTTCTTTTTAATTGTTTAAAAGCTTTCTTGAAACACAAGGAAAAAGATTTGTTTATGCAGCAGAAATATAATCGATTCAATACAGTATGAAGTCGACTGAATAAAAAGTACAGGGATAGAAAGATCAAACGCTGAGTTTTTATACTGGTTCGATCAAGCCTACATCCAGTGTCCTTCCAACCATAGGAAGCCAATGCACTATAATGATCAAGGTTTTTACAACAAGGTTTTTATAGCGAACTCACGTCAAAAATATAAAACACCTCTCTAACCCTCTAATCAAAATATAGGCATATACAAAACAGACTAGCAGCAAGAATCCCCTCTCCTACAGTTCAACCCTTTGAGCCACCCACAACGTCAAGAACGCAGTACACTCTTCTTCCTATAATCACAACAAGGAAACCTCAATCCAATCTTTACAAGATTGTAGTCTCTGATCTTTCAGTAACACCCAATGTGCAGATTTGATCAGCCTTTGTAAGTGCAGTTAACTTTGATGGAATCCTGCTTGACGTACCTTCTTCAATGTTCTCTTTTTGTATTTTTACATTTTATTGTATACGCATTTTAGCTTTTGAGGAGCATGGGTTACTATAAATACCCATCTCCACCAACATATTTTTCACTTTCGAGATTAATGAGAATTGAGTTTTCTGAAACCAGAAACAATTCTCTCTTGAGAGTCAAGGCTAGAGAGTCCAAGGACTTCCTCTAGCCACCTTCCAGCACACTGCCTTCATTTTTACCAATCACCATTGTGCTTCTCTCTCATCATCCACCCTGGTTCACCTTTCCATTGATATTGTGTAGCTTAGCAGCCACGCGTCAACGTCCTCGTTGCTTCGTTAGCGCATCTACCAGTGTCAACGCTTTTACCTCTACATCAATCGCCACATCTTCATTTCACTCTCGCGCATGCCTCACACATCACAGAGCTCTCTTCGTCGTGAGCCATTGCTTCCATCACCGTAATCCTCTTTGTCCTCACAGATCCATCTTCTTCCACCATTTCTTTTGATTTCCACCGATTAAAACCTTTTTTCACCTTCAATCCACTTTTCCATTGATTGAAACCTTATTTTCCACAATTAGAACCTTTTTCGCCATTCAATCTCCATTCCATACTGATTAATCGGTTCCTTTTGAGCTTCTTTCCATTCCTAGGGTTCCAATGGTCCAGAATAGGGTTCATCGTGTTCTTCTCTGATTTTAGGGTTTTTCCATCGAACAAACCATAGATCTTAAGGTTTTCTTGAATCAGTTCATAAATTTGGTTTGTTCGCTCTCTGTTTCTCGTTCTCTCTCAAGATCGTCATATTCCGCTACGTCTTTCACTCTATGGAGGAAGCTTCGAGGGGTCTGCATCGCGCCTTCGGTCACTTCTCGGAGCCACTCGCCCATCAAACTTGCTCTTCAAGAATCCACAAGTAGATGATCACCACGGTCACTTCTTGTTTCTTGGAGCTCTTTCCCTTTCTCTGTAAGAATGCACTTTCTGCAAAATATATCACAAACTGTTAGAATCACAAAAAGTTCTTATAGAAATCAAGTTCGCATCAATTTATAGATTTTCACAATTCAAACGCATTTTAATCGACTTAGCTACTAATGCAGTCGAATATAGCAATTCTATTATAGCAGTTAGCAGCAATCAATGCAATTAAGTGAACGTACAATTAATACAGTCGAATCACAATAAATGATTGGTCAATATACTTTAAAATATAGCCATTGTAACATTTAACTCAAGCATTAGTAGAATTTCAAAACTGTAACAGACTTAGTCGAATGCAAGTTGCATATAATCGATAATGTAACATAGTTAAACAAAGATTTGAAAAACTTCCTCTTTGAAAATACTTACAGCACACTTTGAAAACGTTTATGCAAAGCCACGAGTTTTAATCGACTCACCCCATAATGAAGTCGACTTAAAATTGTTGTTTTGCCACACAATTAAAAGTTCAACATAAGTGCTTGTGGTTTTCCTTTTATAAAACATCAAACATGCATTCCCAAATAAAATCAATTATATAGCACAGTGAAATGCAATGTATCAACACAATCATGTTCTCAATGCTTTTAAACAGATTTACACATTGATTAAAACATATAAAATGTAAGCAATTGAACATGTAACACATAAACATCACATGTGTTATTAATTATGTTGTCATCATCAAAAACCAGAAGCTCTGAGATTGTAGGTTCAACTAGACCAGTGCTCTTCCTATCAACAATCTCAACAATTATAATTGCTTCAAAGTTTTTTATTGGTTTTTTCATTAAACTCGAATTTATATCAATCTTCTATATAAATTTCATTAGGATAAATTTTTACTTTTATCATTTAGTATTTGCATTGTGTTTTATTAATCTTTTGAGTAAAACTTTATAAGAATCAATTATTGAAAAACAATTTTGTATTCGTTGGAAAACGACTTAAGGCTAATTTAACCCTATTTAGTTTCTTAACTAATAACTTAGAAATACTGAAATTGTCTTGTTATGTAGTAGTAATTTGATAACGTCAACGACAACATATGAGTTGTCTTTTGTGATGATCTTCATGAACAAATGGTAAGTTAGGTGATGATATGATTATGATGGAAAACAATAAAGCCACAAACAATTGTATAGTTTTCTTTAGTTGCTTTTATATAGGAATTCTTTCCTTTTAAACAACTATTATAGTTTTCAGTTGATACATACATGTGTTATATTATTATAGTTATTAAGAAAAATAACTATATTATTATAATATTTTTTAACAATTTGTTTTGCAATATCAAATTTTTTAATATTTTATTTAAAAATGTAAAATTTAATAATTTTATATTATTAAATAAAATATTACAACAACAATAATAAAATTAATATAAATAAGAATAATAAATTTAAAATAAATTATTAATATTAATTAGGTTTTTTATATATATTAATTAATAGAAAGGAGAATTGATTTTTTTTTAAAACAATCTGTTGATAGGGGAGCAATATGAGTGTTGAACCCACTTCCTGATATGTTTGTTTTTTATGATGACAACACATTGCTAAGCTGATTTTTGTCGCCTTAAATCAGAACAAACTCAGCTTTCCCACTAATGAAGTATAGGGATAACCAAGGATCAATCCAAGGACTTGGCAAAATTAAGTTTGAAAATGTAGAGTTAAGTCTTCTACTATTTTATTTATAATATTTACTAATTATTATCTACAAGACAAGGTGGGGAAAGAAATTTATTGCAAAAGAAATTTGAGAAGAAAAGAAATAAGAAAAGAAATTTGTTTGAAAAGAAAAGAAGAAAATAAAATGTAAGGAAAAGAAAATAAAAGAAAATAGAAATTTAAACTACTTACGACAGAAACAGGACCTAATTTACAAGCGTTACTATGATCAATTACAACTGGAAATATCAAAACAAAAACAAGTAGAAATCATTACTTAATTCTAGAACCTAATTCATCATGAAAGAATTAAAAGAAACATACATCTTCCTAAGCTAATTAGGATTCAAAAACATTAACCAAACCTACACATCATAAGCTCAACAGAATCATCAAGAAAATGTCCAAAGTAAAACTTAGAATCTAAAATATACATAAAAACTAAATTCTAGAATGAAGAAATCAAAATTCTAATCAAGAAAGAAATTAAAATTTAAAATCATAACAGTGTTGCAAAGAATAAATTTTAAATGGCATAAAATGAAAGACAAAAGAAAGAAATTGAAAAGAAACTAAATTTTATTGCAATTGAAACAAAATTACAAGAACACGATACCAGAGAACACCGGGAAACGATCCACGGTCTGTCACTCCATGGAACTCCTCTGCACAATCCAGTAGCCAATAGAAATCTAATCAATGAAAGCAATGAAAACCTATCTCTACGCGAAATCGAAAGCAAAATGGAAAAACCCTAACTAATCGCTCAAGAACTCTCTCGCAGAGCCTCTTACCCTCCGCGTTACTCCCTCTCAAGCTATGTGCATGCCCTTTTATAGGATCAAAAGCAAAAGGAAAGAAAGAAAAAGGGATAGGGAATCTTCGACGATTCGTGCTTCCCATCGGACGACTCTAGTTTGCTCTCTCGCGATGTATGCATCTTCGCCCTCCAATCATCTTCAACCTCTGATTTAAGCGCTCACACGTGCACTGGGAAGTAACTCGAGCTTACTTCATCTTCTCATTTCTTCTTGTGTAAAGCCCTAGCTCCTCTTCCTCTTTCATTCTTGCCAAACTTAGCTCGAGAGAGTGCTTCTCTCAAAATGATATGCTCGAGAGAGACCCCAAGGCGAATTGCAACCCTTTGCTCACTGAATTGCAACCCATTGCATAGCAACCCAATCAAGGCCCAATCTATTGCTCACAGATTCAACCTTGCAGAGAAAACAAATGCAATCAGCCCAATCTTTCAATGTAGAGGCCCAATCCTGGAATTTCAATTCAAATATGAACAAAAAGAGCGATTAGCAATTAAAGTGAAAGAGGCCAAAAATTAAAAACCTATTTAAGAAAAAATAAACAAAAAGGATTTTTATTAAAATATTTTCCAAAAAGAAATTACTAATTTCCTTTATTAAGTCATGTTTATTTTATTGCATTTGCATTCAAAATCCCAAAAATATGTTCTTTAGAGTCTTAATTAGTTGAGTAATCACATAACTGTTTAGTGCCGTGAGTCTCTTGGGAAAACGATACTTGGTCTTACCATGTTTTATTACTTGATACAATTCGGTTACACTTGCTGAGGGTTAACAAGTTTTTGACTCCGTTTTAGGGGATTGAAAATTTGTTCATCACCAACTTGAAGAGAGTCGCTCCGACCTTTGACACACAAACGCGAGCATCTCCTATTCACAAGACTTGACAAGAGAAATGAACTAACACTTGAGAACTTCCTCAAATCACACTGTATTCTCAAATGACTTAAATCCTTTCTAAAGTGTTTGGCCAAAGGTATATATAGCCTACTGGTCCGAAACTAAAAAAATGCATTACAACTGGCAGTGATAATCGATTATTATAAGTAATAATCAATTATATGCGAGACTTGGATCGGTTATGATATTTAACTCGTCAACCGGTCGGCTCGAGTTCTTCACCTTCTGCCGCTCGGTTTGATTCGTCACAACCTCCTGCCGTTCGGTTCCCTTCTTCTCTCATACAACTTTCCACCACTCGGCTTAATTCTCGTATACCTTCCAACACTTCATTTTATTCTAGTGTTTGGACTCAATATCGTTTGACTTCTTTACAAAGCCGTTTGGTCCGTAACTGTGTTCGGCTTGTGTTCGACACCATTTGGTCGTTAACTATTCGGCCTGTGTTTAGCTTGTGTTCGGCCTCCACTTGTTCAGCCTTTAACTGTGTTCGGCCTTAATATGTTATACGCTGTTCAACCTTTTTGATACGACCGTTCGGTTTTCAACTGATGATGACCATTTGGTCTTGAACAATGTTCACCCTTTAACTGTTGTATGTTGTTCGGCCTTTATTGTTAGTGATCGTTCGGTCTTCTAGCTGTGTTCAGCCATAAATAGTGTTCGGCCTTTATCTGTTATATACTGTTTGACCTTCAATTGCTGAGTGACCATTCGGTCTTGTGTTCGGCCTCTTGTTCCTTTTTCTCGCGGACCCACAAACAAGAATGCTTTTAAACTTAATACAACAAGGATCTTCATATACTTCACTTTGTAGCATCATGAAAATCATTATCTTCATGACACTTATGCTCCACATTGGTAACAAACTCTTCCCCTGATGAATGTTGTGCATCCTCATTGTGCTCATATGTTATGTTATCAAGATCAAGAGCATCTAGACTAGGAACGATTGCTCCATCTAGGTGAATATTTTCACTATCATTTTCACCTTCAACTTGCTCAATCTCAATAACATCATCTACCTATTCAGTTATCCATTCATCATCTGATTCAATGTCATCAAATGGAAGAGCAACAATTTTTCGAATTTGTCCTCTTTTCAACTTGTAGTTATACATCTAATAAACTAGATCATTCATCTTTTGTTGATGCAAACAATCCCTTCTCTTTGTATGAACCTAAATGAAATATAATATTTTTTGTGAAAATATAAACATAACAAAGAAAATTATAAATTAAAAATAATTTAAATTACCATTTCAAATGAGCTCCAATTACGCTCACATCTAGAAGAACTACAAGTCAAGCTTATAATTCGAATAGCAAATCTCTTCAACTCTGGAGTTCCACCACCAAACATGTCCCACCATTCTTCAGGATTTAACTCTTTCCTGCACTCCTTTGCATCTTCAATTCCAAAAAGTCCTCTAGCATAATGAAATTCAACAATTTGTAAATTATATTTTCTTCTTTTTGCCATATCTGGTGCCAATCTTCTCATGAACATATACAATCCTTCTTTCACCTCTCCACCATCACCACATTTAAAGTTAGGTTCATAGTGGACATGGGGGTTTAAAAAAGAGGCAGTTGCATGCAAAGGCCTATGAAGTTGATTATCCCATCGAGCATCAATGATTCTCCAAACCTCTTCATAAGTACATTAATTATGCTATATCAGAAATAATTTCACACATAAGTAATTAAACTTTGAATGAGTAAAAGTTAGAAAATTTACCACTTTTTTATATTGTTAATGTTTGACCTAGTCTTCTCTTTTGCACAATCCACCTCTTCATAAATGGAACTCATTTGGGTTTTACATCTGAGTCCACTAATCTCAAGACTACCATAAGAGGGGCAACAACTTTTAGGGATGTGGAGACATTCTTCCAAAACTAGTTATCTAGTTGATAATGGTTGAAAATACCGTTATTTGTGATGTCATTTTAACACTAAATGCACCCTTTTCTTCTTAGAAACTTGCTTGGAATCATGTTTTTGTGTTAAGTTGTGTGAATAAGAGAGCTGAGGTTGAATTTGATGGTTTTATGACTAATTCTCCTTGTTTTTGTTGAAAATGAGATAGTATGGAAAGTAGGGACGAAGTGCTAAGGAGATGCTCGAAGCTTGGGCGCCCTTTTTGGAGGCTTGAGCGCAAAAGAGTGCCGCTCACCGCCCGGGCGCCTTTTTTAGGGCGCTTGAGTGCCGGAGGCACGAAGCTTGGGCATCATCTGGAAGGGTTAAGCATGGAAGACCATCGCTCACCGCCCGGGCGCCCCTTTTTGGGCGCTTGAGCGTCGGAAGCACGAAGCTTGGGCGCCCTCTTTGAGGCTTGAGCGTGGAAGACCACCACTCACTGCCCGGGCGCCCTAAGTGGGGCGCTTGAGCGCCGGCGACACGGGCTTGGGCTTGTTTCTGTTTTGTCTTCACTCTATTTAAAGGACTCAGGCGTCCTATGTTTTATATCTCTGGCTGGAGCAACAGAACACCACACTCTTCCACTCTCTGAAGGCGGATTTGGATGCAGGATCCTCTATCCTATACTTTTTGGGTTTTGCTATCTCATGCTTTCCCATTATTCATCTAGTTTCATCATGTATATGGTGAACTAAACTCTATTTGTTGTTGGGGGATGATGTAACCTTGTGAACTCTCATGTATTTGCATTGATTAATAATTATACATGCTTTTTCATTAATTGTTAGAGTAATTCATGTATGCTTATTACATGCTTTGTTTAACTCATTCATGGCATGATATATGAATTGCATGAGTGCCAGGAGGTTCCTTACGATTCAGGTTCTTGTTGAATTCTCCTAAGAGTAATATTGCTCAGGGATGAGGGTATGAGTCTTGGTCGTCTTAAAGCTCTTGATCTTCACATTTAATTACTAGGAATGCTAGGAATTGCATGAACAGGTGATTAAGGACAAGCTTCTTCACCGAGGGATCGGGTTTAAGTGATTTAGTGAGTGATGTTGACATTAATGCATAAAGAAGAATTCTTACATACATGAGAGGGAACTTGGTGAAATCTAACCCCAACAACATATTCATCTCATTTTATAAACAACATCCATTCATCTCTATGCTATTCTGCTATTGATCAAACTACATTCATATTTAATATTCTGTCTTTGCATTTGAAACCAATGATCTCATTTTCTTTAAGTCTTAATTAATCAAGTTATCACACGACTGTTTAGTGTTGAGAGTCTTGTGCGATTCGGACAATTTTATAGAGAACCACAACAACAATGACAACAACAACCCTCTATATCAGAAAGATGGGCTATTATGGATGATATGCTTCCACAGTTCATACAGATGTCTGATTCTCATCGTAATAACACTCAAGCAGCATGCAGAAGGATGTAGATGCATTGTAGGTTCATAATTCAGAAGCTGGATGATTTTGGGGGCAATATGGAAGTTACCCCTAAAGAGGAGTGCAACGCCATTATCATTGAAAGTGGCAAGTGTACCGAATTGCACAAGACTCTCGGCACTAAACAATTGTGAGATAACTCAATTAATTAAGACTTAAATAAAATGAGTTTGTTGGTTTCAAATGCAAAGACATAAAATTAAATATGAATGCAAATTGATCAATAGTAGAGTAACACAGAGATGAACGGAGGTTGTTTATAAAATGAGATGATTATGTTGTTAGGGTTTGATTTCACAAAGTTTACTCTCATGTATATAAGAATTCTTCTTTTTACATTAATATTAACGACACTCACTAAATTACTTAGAATCCGATCCCTCGGCGCAATAAGTCTGCCTTAATTCCTAGTTCGTGCAATTCCTAGCGTTCTTAGAAAATTAAGTCTGAAGATCAAGAGCTTAAGATGACCAATTACTCATACCCTCATCCCTGAGAAATATTACCCTTGGGATAATTCAATAAGAACCTGAATTGTAAGGAACCTCCCGACACTCATGCAATTCATAAATCATGCTACTAAATGAGTTAAATAGAGCAAGAATTGAAACAGATGAATTCCCTAATTATTAATGAAAAAGCATATAAATTAAGAATCAATTCAAATACATGAGAGTTCACAAGGTTACATCATTCCCCAAAAACAAATAGAGTTTAGTTCCCCATATACATGGAGAAACTATATGAATAATGGAAAAACATGAGATAGTGAAACCCTAAGAGTAGAAGAGGAAGTTCCCGCCTCGAGATCCGCCTTTAGAGAGTAGAAGAGGGTGTTGTTGTGTTGCTCTAGCCAGAGATAAAAAACCTAGAGCGCCTGGGTCCTTTAAATAAAGTTGGAAAAGAGTAGAAACAGGGCCCAGTCCAAAAGAGTCGAAATAGAGCAAAAATTGGGCCGGATCAGCAACGCGCGACGCTCGGGCGGCCAATTTAGCCGCCCGGGTGGTAGACGTCGATTTCCGGAAGGCTTGAGCCTCCAATTTCGCCCAAGCTTCGGGGGTCCAACGCCCGGGCAGGCTAGGCCGCCCAGGCGGCGAGCGTCAATTTTTCCACGCTCAAGCCTCCTGGAGGTCGCCCAAGCTTCGTGTGGTTCCCTCTTCTAGGTCTTTTGTAGACCTTTCTGAGCTCTATATCCTTAGCACTTCATCTCTGCTTCCTGTATTAACTCATTTTCTATCAAAACAAAGGGAATTACTCATAAAATCATCAAATTCAACCTCAACTCTCTTATTCACACAACTTAATGAAAAAGAATGAGTTCAAGCAATTTTCTAAGCCAAAAATGGTGTATTTAGTATCAAAATTACATCACAGATAACGGTATTTTAGACCGTTATCACTGCTCCAGTTCTACTGCCTTGGGCTTGCTCCTTTGGCCACGCGACCACATTATGAAAGTCATCCATGGTCCACCTATGTGCTGGGGGTGTATCATACATCCCAATAATCATCTCAACTGTGGCCACTTTCCCTCTGTGAATGGATTGCATCCTAGCATCTATAAGAGACATATACATGTCCCTCATCTGAAATGGCTCTGCCTCTTGAGGCTTTGCACATGCCTTACCCTGTGGTGGTCCTCTCCCTCTACGAGGACGGCGTGGTGGTACTGGCTGAGCTGCCTCATCACCTCCACAATATTGTCTGTAATAGGCCTCATCAATAGATTTCCTAGGCCTCTCAAATGGTGGTGCAGATATATTCACCCCAGCTAGCTCACATAGGTGTGTAATCAAAGAGGGATGCCCCAAGGGTGCTTTGTTGTTCGTAATGTTGGCACACACCTGTATCTCATTGGCTATGACCTGGCCAATGTTAATGCTCATCCCTCTGAGCACACAGTACAAAAGAAACGCCCTGCTAATAGTAATATCCGAGACATGTAAGCACGGCTGGATGTTGGCATGAGAAAATGCCATCCAATACTTTGCTAGAGGAGTCAGATAAGCTCTCCTGATGTTCACAATTGCACCATTCCTGTTTCTCTGAAAGTGCCCTCCAGGCACACATAACACACTCTCCACATCACCAAAGTCCGCTCCTTCTTCCATATTTAAAGCAAACTGACTCTGCCCACCAGCCCATTCAGTATCTAAAAATCTGTTAATGGAGTCAGGGTCATACCAAATGGCGTGTCCTCTAACATAGCTCAAATAATCCTCAGCAGGATGATCACCTAACCTCCTTGCGTTGGTGTAGAATTCTTTCACCACTGCTATGTTAGTTGGTGCAGGGTAAATGTCTAGCTTCCCCTAGTTCCTGTGCTCCAATTGCTCTCCAAACTGTGGAGCAAAATCAGGTATCAGTCCAGCCTTCCTTTCCATTAATAGCCTCCTATCTTGGACAACTTTGAAGTGGCACTCATGCTTGCGGGAAAGCAACTTGTTGGAGTAATAACGGTCTGGTTCTTTATCCTTCCTCTTTGATCCCAAAGTCTTGATCCTCTTGCCTGATGATGAGGCCATCCCTATATCAAACACAATTCACAAAACCACAAGAAACATCATTAAGCATTAGTAAACCACAAACAACACCCTAAGATCATTCCTATCTCCGCTGAGGGCAAACAGAACCCCTCAGCGCAACCTGTGCATCAAACCAGTAACCCAACAAGCTTAAAAACTCACTTTGCAGGAAGCACGCTCAAGGGAAATTTCCGCTAACAACGATTCTGTAGATTTTTAAAAATTGCCCAAAACATGTTCTAATCTCCACCCACATGCAATCTTCCTAGTTCTAGACCCAAATCAAGCATTTTAATCGGTTCAAACATCAATTAATTCATCTAATCATGCATAAAAATCAAAAGCCCTAAAGAATCATTCTTAGACAACTATGTTCATATCAATCCATGCTTTCAAAAACCCTAGAATGTAAAATGCTTGTACTTACTTGGGTGGAGATGTTAGATGAGTGAAAAATGCTCTAAGAAAGTGAAGAAATTAGCCCCCAACAACAATGCTCTCACCAAACCCCCAAACTTGAGTGGAAACATGGTGCAAAAGTTTTTGAAAGAGAGATTTTGTGAAGGGGGAAGAAGGGAAAAGTGAAGAGAACTCTTTGGAGAGTGCTTAAGAGTGTGTGGGAAGAGGGAGATCTGAAAATGGAAGCAAAGCCGCACCCTAGGGTATAAAAATAACCTAATGGGCCTAATCCCGCTGAGCCCAATTAAAACAAAATGGTCTGTCTAAATTTGCAACAGTCGCGTTCAGCGGTAAGTACCGTTGAGAGGCATTCGCGACACCAACTCTCCTTCTTCTTAGCTTGCCCTAGGTGTCCTATACCCATGCCTCTCACTCACACCATGCATTTAGGTTCTCACATCACTCATACATTCAATCCCTACAATGCAACTAGAGCAAAATCAAAACAAACAAAGATAAAGTCAATCAATTGGGTTGCCTCCCAGGTAGCGCTTGTGTAACGTCACGAGCCTGACCCAAAATCCTCTAGCACCTTACATTAAGTGCAAATCTTTCTTACCAACACCCATCAATAGGTGCCTACTAACCTAGTATCCTTCAGTAGATACTCAACCACCTTGCATCCATAAGTAGATGTTATACCAAACAATCTCAAAACAACATAAATCAATGTCCCAAAGTTTATAAAATTACATCACCAAAATAACAAAATTAAGGAAATTAATGTCTTAAATCACTGGGTTGCCTCCCAGTAAGCGTTCTTTTAACGTCATTAGCTTGACCCAATAAAGCTCAAGTTCCATCTTCAATGTTGATGTTCCTTTTTCTTTCATCACACCAACTCATCAGCTGCTTCCGATCCAACTTTTTTACTGTCCTTGAATATGGAGCTTCAATCTCTATCACTTCATTCTATTTATAGTCTTTCACAACCACAACTTGTTCTTGAATCTTACCGGTATGCCAAGTTTGAGTTGTGCCTCAATCAAGTCATCATGAACCTTCCTTTCTTTGCCATCTTTTTCTTCTTCCCTAACCTGTGACAAGAAATATTTTTTACCTTTGAAGACCGACTTTGCAGCTTTTGAACTAGTCAAGGGTGCATCCTTACATGCAGCTTTATGACTAGCCTCCTTTTCTTGAATCTGCTGCTCCACTTTGAAGACATTAAAGATCACCTTTTTCTCCTCGGTCTTGAAGCATTATCATCCCATCATCCACATTGATGATTATCTTTGCCGTTTTCATAAACGGTCTTCCAAGAATGATTGGGACCTTCTCATCCTTCTTCATCTCCATCACCACAAAGTCTACCAGGAATTTTAGCTTGTCTATGAAAACCACCACATCTTCTGCCACACCATAGGGTTTTTTCAAGATCCATCCGCCATTAGCAAAGTCACATTTGTTGGTTTGACTTCAAGATCACCAATCCTTTTGAGCAGAGATAAAGGCATCAAATTAATACTTGACCCTAAATCAATTAGGGCTTTCCTTATATTCTCCTTCCCAATGACGCAAGGAATAGTAAAACTTTCTGAATCTTTCACTTTTGGAGGAAGTGGCTTCTTCTCAATAACACTACAATCTCCCTTTTCATCTAGATATCTCTTCTTTGTGGAGACTTGCCTCATGTGCTTTGCATAAGCTGGAATTTGTTGCAGTGCTTCATTCAAAGGTATTGTAATCTCCAATTGCGTGAAGATATTTTTAAAGCGCCCATATTGTCTCTCTTTTTCAATCTTTTCACTCCCCTTAGGATAAGGAATAATTTTTTCATTTTTCTCAATTTTTTTCTCTCCCCTCTTCTTGTCTTTCTCTTTTCTCTCATCCTCACTTATTATCTCTTCTTTTTCTTCTCCTTTATCTAACTCAACACTCTTTTTTTTTTCTCATACATTCACCCTCTTATCATCTGTACTTACAATAACTTTACATTCTTCCCTATGATTAACCTTAGTATTAGCCCCAAAACTCTTATCAGGCATATCCTCCAACTTCTTAGCTAATTGGCCAACTTGCATCTCCAAGTTTCTAATGGCGGCTTCAGTGCTCTTGTGGTTGGAGATTATTACATAAATTGTTGAAGAGTGTCTTTTAACTTTGTTGATCTCTCATTTAATGCAGAGACTTGTTGAAATAGTGATGGTTGTTGTTGTTGTCTATTAAATTGTCCTGCTTGTCCAACTTGTCCATTCTGACCTTGACCCGTGCTTGGGTGAGGTTTCCACCCTTGGTTAAAGTTACCTTGGCGATATGGAAATTGATTGGCCATGAAATTTACGTCTTCTAAGGCCTCCACTGGAAAAGCACATTGACCATTGATATGGTCACCACCACACAATTCACAAAGTTGTTGTTGAACCTGTGAAACATTCTTCAGCTCCTTTGGCAACTGAGCGAGTGTCTTTGTCAAATTCTCCAACTGTTGAGTTATGATTTTATTTTGTGCAAGCAAGGCATCATGAGATCGCAATTGTAAAACTCCCTTCTGTTGAATTGGAGCTCCTCTCTCATTATGTATCTCATTGTCATTAGTAGCCATGTTGTCAATCAATTTAGTGGCTTCCTCTAGAGTCTTGCATTTAATATTACCTCCAGTTGAGGCATTGACCGAACGGTCTCTGAAACAAGTGAGAAAATGGAAAATGCAGGAACATAAAGAAGCCGAACAGAATAGACAACATTAAAGTGAACCGAAACAATAAACCGAACATAATAGACGACATAGTGAAGGAAAACGGTAAACTGAGCAGTCTTAAAACAAGATGTGTGAACTAATATAAATGGCGCAGTAATAATAAAAAGAACGTTTGACTAATAACGAAATGCACATTGCAGCTTGGAATAAAATTTCAAAGAAAATTCATAAAGCGCTTGAACCAATTAAAATGCACGGCTGAAAAAAAAAGTTAAATACTCTTAAAATTCAACGTTGAGGTAAGAAGTAAAATGATGAATTGCATATTGAAAACCGTGAATGTTGAATCCATGAGTAAGTTGCTTTCGCGTGCACATATGCGCCTCCTTCTCCAAGACCAAGGGATCCGCGTGTTCCTTTCTTCCGGCCAATGAATCAGCCTTTTCTTAATGAATCATCACCGTCACCTCTTCACCCAAAATCCAAAGAACCGTGAGTGCACCAGGCTGAAATCAAAACTAGTTGTTGCTTTTGCTTTTGAAACTCTCCATTCCAGCAGCCGTGAGACAACCCAGACATCACTTCATTCTCCTATTAAATCACTTCTTCATTTCTAAAGGTAAATGAATCTGCAAAATGTTTAATCCAATAAACGAAAGTGGGGTAGCCTTTCTCCGTGGCAGCAGCTTTCAAATCACCGTATCTCCTCTTTGCTTCCAGCCGTGACACAGCTTGCCTAACCTAATCTAATTCCTCATTTCTCAAGGAAAAGACATCTTAAAAGCATTAAACACAATATAAAAGTAGCATAGCCTTCTCGTTCCAGCAGCCGTGACTTCACGTTGTCACCTAAGAACTCAACAATGTGCTCCTCTCATTCCGCGTGAAACTCCACGTGTGCTGCTGCCCAAGCTTCACTCTTTTCCACCTAATCTCTCCCTCATTCCCGTGCTTCCACCTGTGCCTCATACATTGCTTCACCAAGCTACTCTTATCCCAAACCGAGACAACACTTTCCCCATTCCAAGCTCACATAATGCGAGAAAAGATTGAATAAAAGTGCACCAAAACCAAATGGAAAATTCAATCAGAATTCAGCAAAAGGAATAATCATTACAACTGTTCATTCATTCCATTCAAAGACCACGTTCAACTCTCCGAAAAAAAATTCAAAATTCCAAATAGCATAAAAACTAAAAACCGAGAGTGTACCGTGCAAATGGCAAGTGGCGGCTAACCTAGGCCGTGTGCTCCCTTTTAATAAGGGTGGGGTCCACACAAAAAACCCTAAGGTGCCAAGTCATTTACCTTCACATTTTGGGTCTAGTCTACTTTACCAAAAATTGTCCCAAAATATAAAAGTTGATACAGAAATTCTAAACTACTGAATTACAATTTAATTAATTCTAAAATGTCTGTGTGGAGAGTCTTGAATTTATTTGGCATTCTTCCTGATGTCCCAAAATGTATTTCCAAAATTTTCCTACACTTCAAAAATGCACTTAATCAGCTCAGAAAACCCAAATTAGCGCAATTACAAATTTCCGCCCAAATTAAGCACAATTCGGAAAACGGGGAAATAACAAACAATTAAACACAATTCCCTGGTTTATTTAAGTGCAATAAACTAAATATAATTCAAGAAATAACGACTCATCAAAATAGACCACACTTAGTCTTTTGCACTCCTGGGCAAAACCAAGACGAAAACTAGGGAACTACTCAAACATCAAGGAGGTGACATAGACTCGACAGACAACAACAAAGACTCCAAAATAGGAACACAGTTGCACAATTCTCACAAAATCTGGACAGTAAAAGGTATAGGCAGAATCCCACACAGAGTCAATGAAAGCAGATACTCAAAGAATCATCCAAATAGTTCAGTACAAGGAAAACAGTCAATCAGTTCAAGAGATGAATCAAAAGCAACAGAGCCTCACAGATGCACACAATCAATGTCTCTCTCAAGTGTTTAAGGTAAATCAATGTCACTCAATGCACTCAAGAAAGAAAACACAAATAGACTTGGCAAGCCTCTAATATCAACACTCAAAACATACGCATGTTCAAATCAAAAGGTCTTTTATGGATGTAATGGGGTCAAGGACAAGGGAGGATAAAATATGGATAAAAAGCTACAAACCAAAAGAAATAGAGGAGCAATGGGAAACAAGTGTAAACACATTCAAACACACCCACAACCTCTAATTCCATCCTCTTCTTGACTCCATTATTCACAATTATTCACATTTTTTTTTTCACTATTTTTCTGCTCTCTTTTTTTTTTTCATCCTATCTCTTTTCTTTTCTCTCTTTTCAAAACAAAACTGTAAAAGACAAGATACACATATATTTACCAAAACAAAACAAGAAAAGGAACCAACTAGCCAACTCATCAGAAACCCCCAAGAGACCACACTTGTTCCCAAAACACTTCCAAAGCTCCAAAATTCCCTAAGGTTAAGGTAATCATGGTTTTTCACTTAGGGCTAGTGTATGAGCATTCGAAATAAAGAAATGGGGGAAAGTATAGGCTCAAAAAGGGTTTTCAAAGGATTAGAACAAAGTAAGCTTATTTGGCTAGAGAGGCTCAAAAACAAAACTGCCTTTATCACTTCCAAACATGCATATCAATCAAGAATTATCAACAAGAGTCGAGCCAAGGCATATGTGCAAGCAATCAAGAGACATATCACACACAAGAAAGAACATAAAGTGGCTCAAATTCTCACACAGGGCATTTGTGTCACAATCAATTCAACTCTCAAACATCATGATCATCTTCCAAGCAAAGAAAAGCAAGGAATCCAACATCTCAGAGTATCAATGAAGTAAAGGAAAAGACGAGTCTACAACTTAAACAAAGTCCAGAAATCAAGAGAAACATGTAAAACTGTACACAAGACAAAACAAAAACTACCTAGAAAAGAAAAAAAATTTAACACGGAAAACAAAAACTAACAAAGAAAAATCAGAATCTCCCCCAATAGACCACACTGAAACTGCACAGTGTCCTCAATGTGTCATAAGCATAAGATCAGAAATCAGAACAATCAACAGATCATGGACAAGTGCAATAAAAGTAGGAAAAGGAGGAGAAGAGAAAAGGAAAACTCCCTTGATCATAGTGGCAGTTGCCAATTTTGGACTTTCAGGGAGATGTTTTCCACCATAGTATCCAGCAAGGAGGTTTTGAGGACGAACTGCTTCATCCTCCAAATCTGATCTAGCAGTGAAATGTTTTCCACAGCTGGATCTATGCAGTGATTGTTGATGAGCAGGTTCAGCAGGTGCCTGTTGATGTTGAAACTTTCGTGAATGCTGGCACCTTTGTCTTCCAGCATGGGTGCATGTTGGTCAAATTCATTTGTACCTCCTGCAATAGGGTTAGTGCAATGTGGTTCCAAAGAAATAACATGCAAGGGTATAACACCCAAATTATCATACTGAACCTCAAATACATCCTCAGAACATGAATCAATTTCAAAATCACAAGCAATATCAACTACAGACTTAGATTTATGTTCAATGCATGGAGAATAAACATTCGGATGCGATAGCGAAAATTGGTTCTCATCATGCATAGAGGGAAAATTAAAATCAGACTCAACAACAATACAATCATCAACATACCCCTCAACAACATAATTATCAACAAAATCACATTGAGGTATGTTTACCTCCACTTCCCTAAAGATTGGTAAAGTGGTGGAATATGAAAGTTGTCTACCTGATTCAAAATTACTGCTTATACCTGCCTGGTCCTCAAGATCTTCAGCAGTCTCCTCAGGTGCAAGAGTAGGGACATTTGAAGGTGGGAAAGTATGTGGCGCAGTAGTAAGCTCATAACTCCGCTCCCCATCTTCTATGTGGATGACACTAACATCATCAGGAATCAGAACAGTCTGAAATGGTGATTCCTCTAAATCTTGAGACTGTTCCTGATTAAGTTGAGTGGTCATTTGCCCTATCTGATTGCTCAAGCATTGAAGGTGTGCTCTGGTCTCTTGCTGAAACTGCAGGTTCTGCATGGTCAACTGCTCCAACAACTCCTGCAATGTAGGCTCAGAAATAGAAGGCTGAGGAGCTGTTTCGGCAGAAGCATCATATTGCTGACTCTGACATTGCTGGACTAGTGGAGGCATGAAAGTACTCTGGAATGGTGGTTCTTGATATTGATGTTGTGGAGCATTGTACCATCCCAAGGTAGGGTCATTCCATCCAAGACCGTTGTCGTATCCATCTTGCACATGGGAGAATTTGCTCAGAAATTTATGCTCAAGATCTTCCCATCTGGTAATGGATCCTGGAGGAAGAGAGTCTTTCCAATCTTTTGCTGCTCTTTCTAATGAGTGCGGGAATGCCCTTAAGAAAACTAGATCGTCCGGGACATTTGGAAGTTTCATTAAAGAGAAAATTCGATAAAACCTATCCAAATGTTCATGTGGGCATTCATCTGCAAGACCATAAAACTTGGGCAACAAATTCATTAGTCCAGTGGTGAGAACTAAATGATCACCATCCTCATTAGG
>NC_142167.1:48884991-48947491 GCF_029865625.1 Vigna umbellata | reverse complement strand
CACGCACCTTTGAATGGACCTTCGAATGGAACCCACTTCGCACTTCCAAATACCCCACGAACAATGCAAAAAGCGCTTCCAAATCACTAAACGCGGTTCTGCTTTCAAAAGCCCCAATTGCGATTTTTCACTCTTCGTCAACTCAGAAACACTCTATCCCAAATGCCCTAATTTGATTTCATTCACAACAAAACCCGTAATAGATATATCGTTCACAAAACCCCTAAATGAATTATGATTTTAATTTCCCCAATTCAATAACTTATTTCCATGTTGCCTAATTTTAATTTCATTGACACGTCATTACCAATATTGCCATTCTTTTGCCATGTTTTAATTCTCTACTGCCAAATAATCAATCAGTTAACACAGTTAATCTGCATTTAACGAAGATGACTTGATTGACTAAATTTTTTCTATATTTGGATGCAATTGTCACTTTTAAATCACGTGTGGACGAAAATGCAACTTTTCTAAAAGGAATGACGAATTTGACATACTTCAATCAAAATAGAGACAAAACAAGCAATTAAACCTAATTATTAAAATATGACATTCTAATATGAGAAAAAGAACGATATAATTTGCGTAAATATTTTGTTATCAAAATAATTGTTGAATACATTATTTAAGTAAAAGAAAGTGGAACTAGAAAGGAACATTGAAAGGAATCTATCTTAGAAGATGATGAAAAATAGAGATTATGGTGTAGTCCAAATCCAAGCAATGAGATGATGATCGCATTAAATTGTGCACAGTTGCACATTGTTTAATGCCCTGTGAAGAAATGAAGTAACCAATGTTGAAGAAAGAGAATATGATTGTCCACTTTAAACACCACAACCTCCATTAAAGGCACTGTACCATTGCTTCCACCCTACCATTTCATCATCAACATCACAACTATCCCTACACCTATAGGACCATACCTTACCCTTCACATCTCACTTTCACCCTCTTAAAGTCACAATAAATAAATAAATCTCATTGCCTCGGAAATCCAATCGTAGAAATGCCAAAGTCTCATTCTGGATTCTGTTTCCTAATTCTCCTAACATCACAGATGCATATGTTCACCAAGATATCAATATATACTACTGTCCACCAAACATACAGACAATAACTATAATTCAAGTCTGTGTAATTAATTCTTCTTGTTAAGAGTGCCCACTAGAATTACTTTTATAATTGTTTTTTAGTGTATATACTTTATAGGCAATTTTTTTTTTAATATAAAATTATTTTTATTTTTAAATTTTTTAGAAATTTGTTTTTCTAAAAGTTTAATAACATTTTATATTTCAATAATAATTATCCGTTGAAATTTTCTTTATTAATAAGACATGAACAAAATAATTTACAAAATATGGAGAGGACATATTGTTGAAACAATTCAAAATATATTATAAATTCATCTAGACGGTAGATGTAATTTTTAAAAGATCTAATTATTTAGTAGGTGTTTAAACTGTTTGTGATTTTCAAATATGTCTCTAAACTATTTCTTTTCTTGATTGGATTTTAAAACTAGAACAGTATTCTCTGGAATTACTTTTTAGCTCTTTAGAATTGTTATACAGTTATAATCTGTGACGATTTTCAAAATTACAAAAACCCAGATGAAAACAATTATATGATAAGACTTAACTAAAATAAAAAATATATTTAAAAAATCATATATAACTGGATAACCTACCTACTAATTAAACTTTCTCAAACTCAAAATCAACTTGAATGCAGTCAATTTCTCTTAAAAGCAACCAAGTTTATGTTGATATTTTTCTTATATTATCTAAAACATGTTGATGAAAACTTGATTATCAATTAGATCAGGCAACAACTCTTGAAGGTGTGTACACATTCTTCGGACAAAATAGAAAACAGTGAAATTAAATGATAAGTTCAATTATTTGTACGATGAAAATAAGTGTTACCAGCATACACTGTTAGGTCCTTACCCTTCACCTGTGGAACTGTAAGGAGATGTGACTTGGAGACATTGACATTACTGTTTTGTATTCCATTTGTAGAGTGGCCAATCTTGGTTTCTTCTTTCAACACTGAGAAAGCAAGTGTTCAGGAACTACTACTACTGAGCTGATAGGAACCAAAATGGCTGATAGGAACATTGTAATAGAGAAATTAAACTAGATGGAGTATATGGTAAGATGAAGCCAACAAGAAGATGGAAAAAACAGTGTCAACTTGTGTCGTAACAAAATACAGAAGTACTACAATACAGGTTGCTGTAACTAATATCCCTATGAAGTTAAAGTCAAATTTGAACTACTATCTTGATTAAAGACCTATTATATAAGAATTTAGGAAGAGAATCATGATGAATGGAAAAGTCCACCAGAAGTTATTAGGAGCATGGCACAAAGAGGCTATTGAATAGAAAGTCTTGTTAACATCACTACCATTTGTGTTAGATTCTACCAATTTGATCTGCTGCTGGCATGGTTTTACCCCAAATGGAACATTACTTGTTGCAATTGCTCCAAGAGGGCAACAAAGGTTGGGGTTGTTCCAGGCTCCAAAACGTGTTCCCATTTTTCCATAAAACTCCATAGAGAATTTAAGCTCTCCTGCAAGATTGTTACCACTAACATAGAGTGCATTGAGAGAAGGAAGAGTTGATAGTTTTGGTGAAAGGTTGCCTGTGAGGTTGTTGTCACTGAGGCGTAGAAATCTCAACCTCTTCAATTGTATTATAGACTCAGGAATTTCCCCATTTAAGCCCATGTTAGAGAGATCCAAACTGACCAAGTTATGAAGGTTTTCCCACTTCAGGATCCTGATATCTCCACCTATTGCATTGTTGGACAAAACCATTTCCTCCAAAGAATGCATCTCTTGAATGCTCAATGTCAACCCACCAGAGAATCTGTTATTCCCAAGGTCCAAAAGGGTCAGATTCTTCAGATAAGCAAATTCTTTCAACAAATTCCCCTCCAAATGGTTATTGCTAACATCAAGCTTCAAAAGGGAGGTTAAGCATCCAAGTGTTAAAGGTAAAGACCCGGATAGTGAGTTTCTACTCAAATCAAGTATCAACAAGTCACCCAGTGCAGTAAAAATATCTGGAATGTGTCCACTGAGATAGTTTTCTGCAATGACAAGCCGATTCAACTTTTTCAGGTTGCCAATCTCTGGTGGAATTTCACCTGTTAAACCATTTTCTAACAGTACTAGGGACTGAAGCTTCTTTAGGACACCAAAACTTGAAGGGATTTTTCCAATGAGACCTGTGTTTGATCTAAACTCAAGTGATTTTAAGCTGCCAGCCAGATTTTCCCAGTTTGCATTGGGGATTGTAACCTGATGCCTGCGTTGTGATCTAAAGCATTTGAATAGGGATAGAGTTTTGAGGTGCTTCAGCTCAAACAAATGTGGTCTGAACTCCAAATTTTTGGCACAACTTAGAGAATTCTCGTAGATTGGTCCAATGTTCAAGACAGTAACATACCAAAATCCGTCAAACAGATCACAAGAAACCCCCTGCAGCAGAAAACAATACTAAATATCAGTCAAACAATGTTTTGAATATCATGTACTGTTTTGGAACATTTTTGTAAAGAGAACATGGCCTAATAGGAAACAGATACAGTGACTCAATGCATGCAATATTTTGCAAGGACCAAATTAGTTACTGGAAAACAAAGACAAAATAACTGATGTTCATACTTTGAAGCCATCATTTTGAAAAAAAAAAACAAAAAAATCTTTAAAGAAGAACAATTCAGGACTCTGTATAATTCTAAAAACTGAGCCAAGTGATTTTCTTTTCTTTTCAGAAGGCTTGCTGCAGAATGCCAAGTTCACCTCACAGTTATATGTAAAAAAAATTCAAGGCCTTGTATACTGACATAGTAATGATAAGTTGTTACCCTGAAATCTGTAAGGCAAAAGATAATAAGAATTTGAAATTCTTGAATGCAAGATGGTCTTATAACTTCAACCAGAAATAGTTTAAATAAGGTGCTACACATTTCCACAGCACAATATAAAGGTAGTTGCTATGAAATTTTGCACTTTGATGTATAGTCATTCAGAGGGGTCAAAACTGAAAAGCACCTCAATAGGAGTCCAACCACAAGGATCTGGATAGAGATCTGAGCCATTCCACCAGTTACCAACAAAACCTTGAATGGTGGAGAATAGAGCATCTTTCTCAGCCTTCTCCATAGGAGCTTTGTCAAGTTCTACTTGTCCATGACACCAAGCACTCAGAGAGACGATGAAGAGAGCAATGATGACATGACCAAAAGCCTTGAAGTTCCTCATGAGGTAAAGAGTGAAAGCAGCACTACCATGAACAGGATAAACTCAAGGTGTGGATGGAGCAAAATTGATAAAACAAACACAAGCAAAAGGAGCTATTTTGGCCTGAACTCTATTTCACAACTTGCATTGTGATTTTCATACACAATTCACTATTTGACATAGAAACAACATCGAACTAAATTACAAGAAAAAGGACAGACAAAGGAGGAGGAAGAGCAGGTGACTTACTCCCTCAACAGTAAGCAAGCATGTCAAGACAAAAGAAATACCAAGATGGGACCCTATGGGAAGCAAGGGACATTTTAGCCAGTGGTATTTGATAAAACAAATGGAGAAGATTCTTGCATCAGGAAAGGAAGAACAGGATCCTAAAATTGTGTTCAAAACTTAAGAGGAAAAGGAGAAGAATAATGGTAGAGGAAAAACAAATGCATAACAAGAAACCTGACTTCTTTTCCTCTTTGTGTTTATGGAAAAGCTAAGGAAGTATATAGCAGATATAAGGGAACAACACAAGATGTTCTTGTTAGCACAGTTCTCGAAGCTCAAAGTCATAATATTAACGAGCCTACGAGCCTAATATGGCCAGAGCTGTATCAAGTCTATATAAGATGAAAGCGAAATCTGGTCTGAAAATGGCACACTCTTTCTGATTCAATTATTGAATGTCACATTATTAGCATTATTATCAATGCACTTCAATACTTAACATATACGTTGGAGTTAGGAAGTAATCGTTGGATCCATCAAGAAAAAGGTTGATCGGAAAGATAGATACACAAATGAAATATGAGCTCACAGGACGGAGTATCCAAAACTTTAACACAATGAATTAACGGATCTTTTTCATCTTAAGATGTTTTATTCTCTTATTTATATCCAATGGGACTTAGACTTACACTTGTATTCCAGTGATAATAGAGTGTATATATCTTTTGACCATTATAAAAATTTGAAACTAATGAAAAACAGTATTAAGAACCTAACTGAATCTCAAGGTGGAACTTCCAAGAAATAGATATACTTTAAGATGTGTGATTAGATTAGATTGGTTAAGGGTATTATGAAGAAATAAAAGTGTGAGAAAAGTGGCATTAGTAGGGGACCATATCATGCATGCAAAAAATGAAAGGTGCATGTAAGTGCATGCAAGACAAAGTAGGCTTTTATCTGTTATTGCCTTGTTGTCTTGTTTGGTGGTGGTGGCCTGGGGGGTTTTAACAGCCCTCTGAAACTGCAGAGGGTAAAAAGGACAACATATCAGAGTGGCTTTGAAAACTGAAGCTAACCATATTGTTTCATTGCATTGCATTGCGGTTGGATGATGAGGACCACATTATTTTCTACCAAAAAAACCACTTCTGAGTTTTCTTATGCTAAAAAGTTTTTGGTCTCAGCAAAAGGAGAAGAAAAATGACAGTAATAGTATTAAGTTCGTTGTTTCCCAAGCTTTCTGCAACATTGTTGTATGATTTATTTACTGGGAAAATGTTGTGCGGTTTATCAAACGTGAATAATCATTGAGTGCCTTTTCTTTTGTGTGTGTTTATGCTAAGGAAGAATTTTTGCTTTATTATATATTTTGACAAAAATAGAAAACTTTCATGTCTTTGTTCAATTACCTTGATAATAGTTCTAAAACAAACCTTCTAAGTGGTTTTTTCATGTATGGTTGAAGTACAAAGTATTCAGATAAATTTGAAGTGCTGCAAGTATTGGATATGGTTTTTGTTCTTTTGTAACTAAATGATTTTGCAGTGACTTAATTGTATACTTTTGAATTCCTTTGAATTCGTAGTTTTACACAAAATAAGTTATACAGCATTATATTGAGCTGCATGTTAGGTAATGAGTAATAACTACTGTTTTCTTGATAACTATTTTCAGACATTATTTTCATTTCCACTTTTAAATAATATAATATAATAAGATATCTGAACAAAAGTCAATATATCTCATCTGATAAAAATAATTATCTTGATTTATTTTTCTAAAAATATGAAATTGAAAACATTTAAAAATAGGGATAAGAATAAAAAACTATTATTTTTTTATAAAGTGTTTTAAAAATAAAAGAGAAAAGGGTGAGGAATCCTATATAGGCATTAGCCAAGGCAGCGGCCAAGCTGCAATAAGTTAGGCCTAAGCCTAAAATTAGGTTGACAAGTCCTTTTCTTCCCTATGTTTCTTCGGACTACCTCTCGTGAGCACAGACAGTAAAAAAAAGAATAAATTATTTAGTTTAATATTTTTTTTTTCTTCTTTTACTTTAAATCCCATGGAAGTAAAATAAAAATTAAAATTTCAAATTATAAAAATAACATATTATTTATTATTAAAAGTATATAAAATTTACGTAATAATATCTGGAAAAAATTAATATAAACAATACATACATAGTTGATATTTAATAAAAAAAATATTTAGTGACCATTAATTTAAATTTAATTATGTCAGTGTTTAATATGTGTTAAGAGAATTCATATAAAATTAATTTAATATAACTATCTTTGGTTTGGACGATATTTTATAATTTGATTCAAAAAGAGTTTATAAACCTCTCCAGATTACTAGTATTAATCTCTCTATTTGAGTGTTAATTTCTTTCAATATCTTAAGTATTAACCTTTTTAGGTTATAAATATCAACCTCTTTAAGTAACACAAGAACATATTCTCTAAATAACATAACTTTAAGTATATCATAAGTACAATCTTTGCAGATTTATGTTCTTAATCTCTTCTTAAGTTTAAGAATTTCTAATAAAATATAAACTAACTATCAAAATAAGAATTTTTATATATGATGTTTCTTCTTTTCTCTTTTTCATGCTCTCTTGCTATTTTATCTGTACATCTCTATATCTCTTTTTTTCTTGTCTTGTAATTATAAACGTGTTGAGAATATGACTGTGGTTTCTAAATCTTCTCAATGTAATTTTCTTCGTATCAGTATATTTATCTTCACTGTCTATAAGAAAAGTTTTGATATAATGAGGGATTTCTCTTCTTTCTATTCTTTCTTCCTCTTCAATGCAAATGACATTGAAGGTTTTATTTGAATCTCATCAATGTATATCAATATCTTTACATTCATCATTTCAAAAGAAAGTTACTGATGTAATCTTCAAGATAATCTTTAGCTTTTCTTCCTTGAAATATGTTGTATATGAGATTTCTTCTTTTTATTGCTTTCTTCATTTGTAGTTTTCAAATCATATATGACTGTTGAAACTCTTGAAACAGAGAACAATTGATTTCATCTAAGCATCTTTATGCGCATTGCTTCATAAGGAAAAATCTTGGTAGAGTCTTCAACTTTATATTTATCTTTTCTTGCTCGAATCTCCTATATAATGAAATAATATCTTTATTAAGCTTTACTTCAATATTTTCTTCTTTGATGTGGAATGTTTATATATTAAATTCTTAAACGTTCAAATTCTTTTTCACTCAGCTAAAAGGGAAACTTAGTAACACATTTTGTTAATAGTAAAATCAATGTTTGTCTTAAAGCAGAGCATATAAAACATTTCTATATTTAGAGATAAATGACAGTTGATAATTAAAACAATTTCCAATTCCAATATATATAACTTTCTTATGAATTTTTTTTAAAATTTATTTATCTAAAAATAATTAAATCGTTGTAGTTATCAATTAATTTCATAAAATGAACCAATGACAATAAATGATAGCAAAAGAGAAATTTAAACTCATAACATCATTAATGCAACAACAAGGTGTTGCAATTGTTTAATTGACGGACGAATATATATTTATGTCCTCGTTTATTTTTTAATATTATATTCTTAATTGATTTTTTACTTTAAAATAACATTTTAATTAAGATTTTTTATAATTAAATTTATTAAGTATGAGAAGAAAAAACATAATAAAAATAATTTTTTAGTAGTATGAATATTTTTTGAATATTTTAAAATGTATTATTCACCCAAATTAAATCAACATTAATTATCAATATCAATACTTAATCTTACCTATCATTACATTACTTTATTTTATACCATTTTGGAATTTAAAAATTTTTAATTTAAAGGTTTTTAATTTGTTATAGTAAAATTGTTAAATAATTTATTAAATCATAATTATTTGTTGATACAATATTTTTAACAAATTATACTTTGTGTTCTTCATATTTATAAATGTTTATATTTTTTCCTTAATATAAATTTAAAAACTCTATAATTTTAACTAATTCTATATTTTATATTGCATTTCTTAAATTATTTTTAGAAAATTATTTCATGAATAATAATAATAATGATAATATAATAAAAGTTTTTTTTCTATCTTTCAGATTTCTTTTTAACATACCATTATAATAATAAAAAAAGTATTCTTAATTATTATACAAAACTAATATTGCAAAACCAAAGTGTATTAACTTTAAGTTACAGAGTTGAATAGGCAGTAAAAATGGATTACCCCTTTAGTTCTTCATTTCTGGAAAGCATTGACTTCCTTAGCAGCAAATCTATTTTTGCAAGAAAACAGTTATTGAGAACACAGGCAGCAGAACAATGCTTCTCAACTGCCAGTAATAAATGCCAAACAAACATGGATGCTACTCCAATCTAATATTAGATGCCTAATCTCCTAAATAAGGAATCATAACATTTGTATATCTAATGTGATATAAATAAAATATATCACGTTGTAAAAAATCTGAAGATCTTCTGGCCCATGGACACCTTACCCAGATGTTCCTCCTCCTCGTCCTCGTAATCATCATCATCATCATTTTCAACATCATGGATTGTGCTTCCATCTTCGTCTCGATATTCTGATGTACCATTTTCCTCTGCAGCACCATTGTCATCAACAATATCTCTTGGTACTTCAAACTGAAAAAAAAAAATAACGTGTAAAAATAAAATAGAACGTATGTATAAAAGGTTTGGTGAAATCAATCATCACAACAAGGCTGTTACCCTAACAACTCTTTCATCTGAGACCTCCACAGTTTTTGTTGTTGTGACCTGCACCGTGCTTTTGTCTTGTACTTGTACATTGTCATCAGCTGCTAATGAGGTTTCAACAACTTCGGGTCTCATCTCCCCCTCCACCACAGCCTCTTTCCCCACACTTCTTGTTGCATTTGGTAAGGCCTGTTTTGATGAACCTTCGCCCGCACTGCTCCAGAAAAGCCGTGATATCAGAACAATAAAGAAAAATATGACCACAGCTCCAAATATAAACAGACATGATGCATGATGGTTTTGCTGCTAAATATATTTAACAGCCACAAGAAAGACACTTGCAATAACAACCCCTTAAAATCCTCACATAAATCCAAACGGCATTAAAACTCAATCAAGCAGTTCAATTTCCTACGGAGAAAGTATCCACCACACCACAGCTGGACAGCCAAGTAAATTAGTGCTGTCTAAACCCAAAATTGTTTTGAATTAGGATCTTTTTAAGTTCAGTAAAAAAAAAAACCTTCTGAATAATCAACAACAAAGCATTATCTCACTATGTAAGGTCAGCAACATGGATTTCATTGCGCCATTGGACTCCGTTAAAGACCAAATTCTTAAAGATATTATTCAGCATGGGGCCATATCAACAAATATAGTTTTTGACCTTTCATTATTAGTAAAACCAATTTTATTTTAATAAACATACTACAGAACAAAAATTGCCATACTTAGTATCTGAATTTAGTGTTTATGCCCATATAATATTATTAAATAATCTCACCACCTGAGTGATTTACGCTAAAATACAATTTCCCAACCACAGTAATAATGAGAATATAATACATGTCATTCTTGCTATTACAGAAATCTACCTATCACAATATCAAATATCAATTGGCCTTCAGAAATCAACCATAAATTTATTTCAAACATATCACTGCTTTCAAGTTAATATAAATCTAAATATTAGCCGTGTATATTCAGTTCACACCTCACCCAAGAGAATCCCTCCAATAAATACACAACCACCATAAGATATAACGTAACCTGCTACTGGTCCCAATATGGCCTGATGAGACCTGAGAATAAACTTACGTCTTGTGCTGCCTAAGATTGTATCGTTTCTCCCCAGTAACCTGAGCTGGCGGAGCAACTGTTTGCCTCTTCTTCCTGCGCCCACCAGCTGTAATACTCTCTGATTGCCCTTCACTATCACCAGCAGTCTGTTCACTTTCTGTAACTCTAGAAGTTTGTGCCCGTTGACGCTTCCTTCCAGTGTTGGCTTTCTCAATGTGACTGGAGTCTTCTGGACTGTTTTCTTTGGCTAGAAACTCTCTGGCCTCTTCAACAACAGCCTTCACTGAGCGTGTTCTAGCAATTCCAGACTTGCTTTTCCTCCCAGGTCTGCCCCTGCGAAGCTTTGGAACAGACTGCTGAGAATCATCTCGATCTCCATCAACAACACTATCAACCCGGCTGTGATCACCTATGGATAGGGAGATTTCATCCCCAACCTCTTTATCAATGTTATCAGATTGGAGGTGTGGCATATCTAGAGAGTGATATGCAATCCCAACTGCTGGTTGACGTTCATCAAGACTAACTCTAGCTCCTTCTATGTTAGGAAGAGATGCAGGCTCATCTGCTTTGTCTACACTATCATTCACATCTGAGGGTGATGTCTCAGCCATGTCTGAAGCACTAATAGCTTCAGCTCTTTTACTTGGGGACAGTTTGAAAATCTTGGATGTGCATTTGCGGAGCCAAGACACAGGTCTTACAGATCCAGAATTGTTAATGTCAGATGTAGCTACAATGTCCTGGGAGTTAGGAGGCTTATAATTCAGAACAGGGGAAATAGGCAAAGGAATGGCCACACTTTCCTTCAAGTCACGTAGTTTAGTATCAGATAAAACAAAGTTCCCAACAACTTCACCACAGACCTTGCAATTCTTCAGATTCTCAACAAGTTCAAGAAAACTTTTTCTTTCAGCCACAAGGCATTGACGTTCTTTCTTAACTTTCTGACTGAGATTCATAAGCATTTCAGAATCTTCACGCAGTTCAAGTTGGCCTGACTGAAATTGCTGCTTGTTCAATTCAAGTTCCTTCCTTTCATTTTCTAATCTAATCCCCTCAGCCTTTGCTTCTTCCCATTCCCTCTCAGAAAGATTCTTCAATATGTTAATATTGTCAAGTTCTCTTTGCATTTTCTCCTGAAAATTTCTCTCTCTTTCCTGCAAATCTTCCTCCATTTCTTCCTGTTTTTTCTGGATTTCATTCTCAAGATTCCTCATCTTTGATTCAAAATCTTGAAGCATTTTAGCCTGTTCATTTTTCACCTTTTCAGACAACAGGTGTTTCTCTTGATTCATTGAATCTCTAAATGATTCCTTCTCCAATTCAAGCTTCTCCAGCTCTTTCTTTCTTTGTTCTTGTATACTTTGTTTCTCGCTTTTCAATCTTTCTTCTTCACTGTTCTGAAATTTTCTTAAACTTTCTTTCTCCACATCAATATCATGCTGCTTCCTAGTAATTTCTTCTCTCTTTTCATCTAGTACTTCCCACTCTTTCTCAAACCTCTCTCTCTCCTCCCTTAAGTTTTCAGCTTCCTTCACAAGAGAGTCCTTCTGCAATCTGGTATGCTCTATCTCCTGTTTCAGTTCCAATCGCAATCGAGAATTCTCTAACCTATCATCCTCAGCAAGCTTCAAATTCTCAGTCTCTTGGTGTATTTGCAGCTCCTGCAGAGAAATCTCAGCTTTTATCCTCTGAAGTTCAGCATTTAAATTCTCCAGGCTCTCCCGATCAGCAACCAATTGTTGGTTTTCCTTCTCCAACTCTTTCTCCTTGATTTTCAGAGTCTTTTCTTTCTCCTTTAAAGATTTCAATTTTGCTTCAATCTCCTTACTTTGTTCTTTTATTCTCTCAGCCTTCTTACTCAAGGCCTGCTCTTCTTTTTCAACCTTTTTTCCCCTATGGTTGATTTCAGCCTCCCTCTGCTCCAAGGCTTCCTCCTTGCTGCTAAACTCCTCAAGAAGGGATTTCCGCTTGTGTTCCATTTCAAAATCAACCTGCTGCAACTGCAAATCCAGTGTAGCCTTTTGTTCACCAAGGACCTTCTGGATCCCCTCCTGTAGAAACCACAAATTCAACCGTCAGAATGCCATAAAATCATGCAAGTAACTAATGTCAAACATGTACACTTGTGATCATACTTTTTTTTTTATGATTTTGAGTTTATATGGTGAGTTCCCACTTTCAATTTCTTTCCTTACTTTCACTTGAGAAAAATTGTGTAGAGTTGTCCTTCCCAAAGTAAACCTTAAAAAAAATTATCACCATGTTGACCATAAAGTAATTCAGTTAAGCAAATAAATCTTTAAACTATTATAAAGACAAAGCATCGCTTCTGCGTTTGGTCACTCCCAAAACATTATCCTTAAAAATGTAGTAAGTTCTTGTCAGTGGAAAAGATGGTTTAATATTTTATTATCCTGTAGAAATATTAAAAGAAAAAAAATGAACTGACAAAATGATGTTACTCAATAATAAATTTGTCAATTTTAATATGAAATACACAAACGAAAGCAAATATGTCAAGATGCAAATGTAAAAGCATAGCACTTGTAATATCACAGTCACAGTTTTCAATTGTGAACTAATATCTGCCTGAATCATTGCACAAATGCAGAAACCAAAAGAATCCTTAGCCCTGGGAAAATTCATTCGTTCAACATGGAATTTATTCAGTGCTCTTAGAAATTTGTAAGCATCATGTCATCTGATTTTACTCCACAAAAATACCACTCTTGGACCTCAACATGAGCGAAAGCATATGGGCAGGGGTTAAGCATCTTCAAAATCTAAATATTTCAAGACGAATGTCTGTCTCACTGATATCATTTTGAATTTCATTTCTAGGTCATGTGTGCTAAGTAATTATTCATTGATGTTATGTAATTTTTTTTTTTGAACTTTGCACATCATTTTATTGCATTGCATAGCAACCAGATTCCTGGACTTACTCTTTCTCTAGAATTAAGTTTTGATTCCAATGCAAACAATTCTTTCTCTTTCATCTCCAGCATGCTCTTCAAAGAATCCACTTTCTGAAACCATAGTCACAACATACAAGGAATGGAAAGTATAAGCAAAATACAAAAAAGCAGAAAACAAATCGTCAAGACACAATAAAAAAAGCCTGAACCACACCTTCTCTTCCACATTTATATTAGCTATTCTTCTAATAATCTCAGCTTCCTTTTCCTTCAATAAAGAACTAGATGAATTAACCTTTTTCTCCAACACTTCCAGGTCTCTTTCTTTCTGTTTAAGGTTGTTCTCGGTTTCAACTATCTTCTTTTCTTTCTCACTGATATTTTGCCAACCACTGGATAGCATATTTTCTCTTTGCTGTAGCTTCCTTTCCCACTCCTTCAAATCTTCCCTTTCTTTATAGAATGTTGCATCAAATGATTCTCGACTGCATCATAGAATACCAACTTCATGTTAAATTGCAATGCATAAGAGGTCAAAAAATATAATGAACAGAACCATCATAATGTAGAGAAAGAGCATACTCAGTAGCTAAAGACAAACGCTCCTTTTGAAGCAAACTTTCACGAGCTTCAACCTCTTGCAATTTCATATCCAGCTCTGCATTTTTTCTGTTCACCTCAGCAAGCTTAGCCTCTGCATCAAGCAGTTTCTTGTCAACCACTGAAGACTTTTCTTCAATTCCATCAACCAACGCACTAGCTTCAGCTAGCTTTGTATGGGAGTTAGACTTGACTTGGACATGTTCTTCTTGCATTGCACGCAGAGCTCTCTCAAGCTGCAATTGAATGATTTTCGCAACATCAAATAAAATAAAGGCACCATCTAAACAAGCATCTCAAGCTCCAACCCTAACATGAGAAACTCCAGAAATGTCATACAGATCTGATCATAAAATTGAAATAGAAATAAATTGGTAAATGATAGGTACCAGAAATAAGAAAGCACAGTACAGCTGAACAATCACTGTATTAGTAATGAAATCAGGACTGTATCCGGGTTCCTATAAGTAAAGTACTGAACAATCTGAAGAGTAATAAAGGAAAGAGAACATGCATCCATGGAAACAGTAAGGCCAGAGGTTAAAGAAGATGATTGATATTATCACTATTTCTATTCTCTGATGTTTTCACCATTTCCTATACCGATCTTTGAAAAAAGGAAAGCTATTTAAATAAGGTGACCTTTTTGTAATAATTAGAAAGGCGGGAACCAAAAACAAATAAAACTTAAGTTTTCAGTGCACCATAACATTCTTATATCAATTGTGGTCTTTAGGGAAAGGTAATGCCTAAATACTCCAAAATGATGTCATGGAAAGGGGTGAAGAAGTGAGGAAAAATTGAAGCCCAACCGATGATAGGCTCTTCTTCCAACACTAACCAAATTAAAAAGGATGGCAACACAACAGAGGAAAGTAGAAATGCAAGCAAGTAGGCAAATATAACAACAATATAATTGAAGAAGAAAACAAAAAACATACATCAGCCCCACATTGCCTCTCTGTGCTCAATGCTTTCCTCAAATTCTCCTCTCGCTTCTCAACTTCAAACAAGGCAATTAAATGTGCTGACTGTTCTCGTTTTAGAATCTCCTCAGTTTCAGCTAGTTCTTGCCTCAGCTGGTCAAACTTTGAATTCCATTCTTTCTTCTCAATCAATAGCAGGCCCATGTTGTACTGGTAGTCAAAAAGCTATGAAAAAAATGAAAGAAACAAAATAGTTTATCAATGAACAATCATCAGAAAAAAAATAATTCATCAATGAACAATCATCAGAAACAAAATAATTCATCAATGAACAATCAGAAACAAAATAATTCATCAATGAACAAGCATCAGGTAGATGACATTATATCCACAATATACAAAAACTCTGCAACCATAAAATACTTTAGAATTTATAATGCAGAGGCCACCCAAGGAATTTGCTTCTTTACACAAAATGATATGTTTTCGTACTTCTATTTATATTCAGTATACAATACCTGTTCGGAGTTCATTTTGATATCATAATAACATTTGCATAGCAACTAGCTTTTAATGTGTTGGTAACTTTGAATCAGCAAGTTTAAAGGAAATTAATGTAACCAAGAGTTAGAATTACAATCTGCCATAGAACGACATGAATTACCTTATTCCTACTGCACTAAGTTTCTCAACCTTAAATTTATCATTTGACTCGAAGCTCCAATCTTCAAAATTACTCCCTTAGGTCCTTAATCTATAAAGGGCATAGTTTAGAAAAAATTGGTCCATCCAAAGTCAAAACCATGTCATAATTCCAGTCCCTGTTGTATCAACCATTGATATGAAATAGCATAAAATGATTTGCCTTCATCACTCTATCAACTACAACACACTTGTTTCAATAGGTTTCTGTTGCAATCCACACTTGCAGGTACAATATCACGGTTTTTGAAGTCTCTACAACTGAATTGCAACTAAAATCACAGCCACATTTTCCAGTAATTTCTCCAACACAGCAAGGGCTTCTTTTAGGGATAATCGGGGGATCTAACCAAAGCTACTTGCTCTCAAGCTGCTACTTAAATCAATCAAAAATTCTTTCTCTAAATTACATAAGTACCAATAGCTATGTTAATATCAATATTAATAACATTATTAACCGACTGCAACTATAGATTCAAATTAATCAATCATAAATATCAAGCTCTAAACGCCAATCAATCATAAATTTAAACAAAATGTTATCCTTAAAAGCTAAACAAAAACCATAAACAGATAAGGTTTGGCTATATGGCTCGAATAAAAACACAAAACTCTATAAACGCGCCTCAGATCAATATCGGTGAAAATTCGCAAAACCTTCACCGAGTCTAACCTCTCTTTCGAGCCTCGAGACCTTCTCCACAAGCGCTTCACGGTCCTTCCTCTGCATCACACTTTCATCCAGCAACCCTAACTCCGTGAACCGCCTCCAGTCATCCGCGTTACCCGTGTCGAACCCCACCGCTACGGTGGTTTCGGTCAGAGACCCCAACGGCGGCGGCGGCGGACCGTCGACGACTGCCTTTTCCTTCGCAGAGGCTGAACCCGTCGCAGCACCGCCTCGGTGCAGCGTGAAGGGTGCAGCGGCATTGAGCCACACCTTTTTCTGCGGCGTGAACATTGCACCGTAACCGAAAATGGCAGGAACAGATGCGGTGCGGTCGAGGAAAATGAAACGACGGTGAGGGTTTCGTCGGAAGAAAAAAGGAGGGAGGGATCGTGTTTAGTTTGAGGGAAGTATGAAATTTTAGAAATTGAAAAGGGTTTAAACGTGATGTGGAATAGAAGTGTGTACTTTTAAGAGTGTTTTGTACACCAATTTGTGGAAAAGAAGTGTGTACTTTTAAAAAAATTAAAAAACATTTATTAAATTTTAAATTAAAACCAAAATTTTAAAAATATATTAACCGACTTTCTTAGTAATAAAATTATAAGATATTAAAAACTAAATAAGAAATAAAAAATCAACTAAAATTCAAAAATAAAAATTTTTTATTCGACTTTTCGAAAGGTTAAAAAATAAAAAAGAATGGAAGAAAAGAAGAAGAAAAATTAATTTAAAAGAAATTTAAGTTTATATTTATAATTTTGAATATAAAAAAGAAAAAGAGGTATAAGGAGAAACACCCATAAATTGATAAATAATGATATAATTATTTAATATAGAAAACTTAACTTGAATTTTTTAAAAACTAATAGTGATAATAAAATAAAATAAAAATATGAAAATGAAAACAAAATAAATCTTATTTAATGAAGTTTTTATTTTAGCGTTCCAGAAGTTAATAAAATTATATAAACAAATAAATAGAGATATTATATAGATATTTACTTTATACAGTAGTAGATGTAAATAAATTTATATTTACATTATTATCTCAAATTGGTTAGATATTAATATATGCCATGTGAAATTTAATATAAAGAATGGATTTGAGTAGATTTTTTCCTTCTCTTTCAATAGAAACCTTCCAAATGTAATTACTTTGATTAAATATATATTTCTTTTACAAATTATCTTTGTCCTTTTCTACAAATCTTTCCCTGTAAATAGAAAACAATCTCTCACATTTTTATCACAAATTTCTAATGTATCACTTTAATAAATAAGGTAAAGAGGAGGTGAGATTAAACTCTTTTTATTTTATTAAGTTTTTATTTATTTTGAATTATATATTATTTTATTCACTCCATTTAACTTATTTTTAATTATTATTCTATTTATTTATTTATTTATTTATTTATATTATTTTATTTATCTTCACTAACTAATCATTTTACTTCAAGTTACCACTAGTCATATTGATTTATTTAATTTAAATTACCTTCAATTACACATTGATTCTATTTATTTATTTAATTTAATTTATTCTGGTCTTATTTATTTATTTTATTTATAATTTATCTCCAATATTGATTCGATTTATTTATTTTATTTTATTTATCTCAACTTACGCATTAGTCATATTTATTTATTTCATTTAATTTATCTTCAATGTACTGATTCTTTATATTAATTTATATTTTTGTTATTATATTTGTTTATAACATTCTATTCCATATGTAGTTATTTTTTTAAAGTTATTGTTTTGATTCTTATTTTATTTTATCATTATTTTATGATTTGAAAAGTAAAAGTAAATATTATTTTATTTAATAAGCTTGGATAAAAGGAAGTCACATATGTTATTCTATCACATATGTTTCATTGTCTGGATAGTGTACATATTATTGGTTAAGAATGTAGTCATCATATTTTATGATATTTGAAAATGTTCAAGAGTTTGTAAGTTAAGAAAGAGTCTTAAGTATATGCTTTATATTTGGAAAGTGGTACTTTGGTACACTACGGAATCAAAGATACAGACCATGGTGGAATTTAAGAATGTTTTACCGAGTAGATAAATATCTGGAGACTAAAATATTTATAGGTCAAACTTAAGAGTATTTAATACCTCCTTAACATCATCAAAGTTAAGTAGTGAGTATATGCCTATTTTATAAGCCAATAAATAACTAATATTATTGAGAAATTAATTATTGTGATTGTACCACTCTTTTATAAGAAATACTCAACTATCTAATCACTTTCCAAAGTATTTTTTGATGTTCACAATAGATCATCAGAATTGAATATGAATCCATATGTTTAATAAAATGAGATTAAGTCTTGTGGTTATAGATCAAAATTTAGGTCTCAATGTTTGTATTGTTTATTAAATTTATTAAGATTGATATTTAAGACTTAAAAAGACCTTACTCCTTTCATATTTTTAAGACTTAAAAAAATTTAAGATCGATATTTAACATTGTAGAATGAAAAAAATTAACAACTCTACATATATTATGTAGAATTAAGTTATCAAGTTGTAAGACACTTCACATATATTAAAAAAAAAGTAACTACTCATACTATATGTAAAATTAAACTATAAACATTTATGATATTGATTTTCAATTTCCTTTATGACACCAATTAAATATATTATATAATAAACAACACATTAAATTCTTATTTTTATGTAAAAATAAAAAATTAATATATTATTTTTAAAAATATTATATAACAACATAATAAATAAGACACACAAGAAGATATAATTTTGTCTTTCTATTACTATCGTTAGTAGTGAAAACATATACTACGCACGTGTGTGATGTTTTTATCTTATAATATAAATAAAAATTATTTTTTCTAATTATTATTAAAATAAAAAAATTTATTAAATTTATAAAAGTATATTTTCAAATCATAAAAAAATAGTTACAAAATCTAGAAAGTAAAACAATAAATAAAGTAATTTTATTGATAAGACCAAAATGGAGCGTAGAATGTGTAATAAAAAAACGGTTACATAGTAATTAACAAATAACTAGTGAAAACACCTGTTAGAAACATATATATCTTTCGGGTTTTTTTTTATGATAATAAAAAATTATAAAATTAATTATTCTTATTTATTATTGTAAGAACCTGAAAATAAATTAGAAAGTTAATAGGGTAATCAAGATAATGAAACCATAAATTTTGCATTTAAAAATCTATTTTCAGACATCTTTGGTTCATTAACCAAACCTCATTCTCTCTCTAAAAACTAAGCTCTTCTTTTTCTCTGCCTTCTATCTACCACATATTTGTCTTCTCTCTTCCATTCCTCTTCACTGAGCTAGTGGATCTCCGATCAGGGGGCGCCCAAACGTCCGCAACGTAGAGGGCTTCGAAACGAACCGATTCATTTCAGGTCTTAGGCTGGTAAGTCCCTGCATGCAGCCTCTTCTTTGTTCTTGAACCTAGCACATGAAATCTTTGATGGTTGCATGTGCCTTGTGCTTTCATCTTTTTCATTTTTTCTACTCCATTCTAGCTCTAAGAGTTGTTCCTATCACCGATGTGTTGTTCTGTAGGGTTTTGTTGAGTTCTCACAACTCGAGGTACTGTTAGGGCATTCCAGTGAGTTGTGTTGTTCAACTCCAAGGTAAGGGGAGCTAGGATACGTTTTAAATTACTTACATGTGATGTATGTATGCGGAGTTTTGCACTGTTGTGCTGTTGGTATTGCGTTTTGATTTGGGAAGATTTAGTTGCATGTGTTGAACTGTACGGTTTGTGAAACTGGAATGTGATGATTGTAAATCGTTTTGGATTCTTTAATTTCTGTAATTAATCATGTTGGGAGTGCTTGGGGTGAGAATCTGTTGTAATACTGATAAAATAGAAAACTTAGTGTTCTAGTAGAGTTTTTGGTCACTTTGAGAGGAAGTGAGGTAGTGAGGTAATGAGGTAGTGAGGTAGTGAGGTAGTGAGGTAGTGAGGTAGTGAGGTAGTGAGGTAGTGATTTTGGGCATTGGAGGTCTTGAGTGCAATTGGACTGTTTGAGTAGCTCAGATAGGTCAATTTTGACTTATTAGGAACCTCAAACTGGTCTAAAACAAGTTACAAGTATTTGAATTGAATTTGGGTCCCTAAGTTGTTGATTTTGGTGTTCTAGAGTAGCAATTGAGTCTAAATCACTTTAGAATTGTAGTATGAATGTTTATAATCATCTAGACAAGTTTAATTAGGTGTAAAACAAGAATTAGGGGTGTTAGAAATTGGAGAAAAGGCCTAGAAATGGTAAGGGCTGGTGCTAGTGCATGATTCTTCAGAATTTGCGTTCTGCAGATGATGTAGAGTCGTTATGCGAGTTGTCTCGCATAGCGAGTCCATGTAAAGAGTGCTCACTGTCTGAGTCATTCGTTGTGCGAGCTGGTGCGTTGTGCAAATGACTAGAGAGTGTTGCTCTTTGTCTGGGGTGGTGGCCTGGAGTCATTGCCATTTTAATTCGAAAGGCGAGAGGGGCGCAAAGCGAAGAGGTTTGGGGGTGTGCTCTCTGTTTAAGCCCTCGCATAGCGACCTGGGTGCGCTATGCGAGAAGACCTGAGGCTTGTAGCCTCAGCGAGTTAATTCGCATAGCGAATGAAAGGGGTGTGCTATGCGAGAGACATGAGGTCTGGCACCTCAGCGAGTTAATTTGTCTTGCGAGTGAGGGTGCGCTGTGCGAGAAGATCATGTCTTGCCTTGCGAATGGTGTGTGTTGAGCGAATCCTTTGAGTCCAGATTTCTCTTTTGCTTTTGCTTTGGGTGAATTAAGTGTGTGGAATGATTGGAATGCATAGTATGATGGTGGTAATGAGATTATATTGAAGGTTTAATGTCTCCGTAGGTCCCTATTTTGGTCATGAATTTCAAATAGGTCCTCTTTCTTTTCGGCGTATCAATGGAATCCTTGTTTTTGTAAAATTTAATCAATTAGAGGTCTGTCGTTAAATTGGACAAACGGCCGTAACAGTATTGGTTACGTGGCATGGTCAGTGCATCTACTAAGCACACGTGGCATTTAAAAGGATTTTTGTATTAAATAATTCGTATGCACAGAGGTATAATCACTTTTGGGTAAGGGCATACTAGGAAAATTGAAAAACTTTCAGGGCAGCCCCTTTAATTGAGAAATGCAACTGAGATTGGGGAAACAAATTGGGGCAACGAACTATTAGGGTTCGCGTGAGGGGAAAAATCCCATTCTTTCTTCGATTCGAAGCGCCATGTTTGGAAGCTGCTTGATGACGCCCATAACTTGGTTGTCACCCTTCATGACAAAATGAAAATAGAGACATCATTACGATGAGTGCAGGTGATACTGGAACAAAGCAAACCAAATGACGTGGCCAAAAAATCTTTAATTTCAAGCTCTGCCAGATTTCTCCACGCATCTAAACTTGCTGCAAATGTTGAGTTATTATTACTGAACTTAGTCTGCTGCATGCCGAAACTTGCCATGCTTATTTACCAGGTTCCGGTTTGGACAATGTTGGCTAATGTGGGGACTGACACGAACCCTTGCATGCACTCTGCCGCTTCCAACTACATCTTCTTCACCGATGAACCTTGTCGCTTCAGCTCGAACAAAGATCGCGATTTTTCTTCCCTCACGCGAATCCTAATAATAAAAACCCCCAATTTGTTTCCCCAATCTCAGTTGCATTCCTCAATTAAAACGTCTTGCCCTTTAATTTTTTCTTTTTTCCTAGTATACCCTTACCCAAAACTGATTATACTTCTCTTCTCTCCTTCTTCTTTATTTAATACAAAAATTCTTTTAAATGCCACGTCTGCTTAGTAACTGCACTGACCATGCCACGTAACCAATACTGTTACGGCCGTTTGTCCAATTTAACGGCAGACCTCTAATTGATTAAATTTTACAAAAACAAGGACTCCATTGATACGCCGAAAAGAAAGAGGACCTATTTGAAATTCATGACCAAAATAGGGACCTACGGAGACATTAAACCTATATTGAAAGTATGTGAATGTATGAGACATGTTTGGTGGTTGAAAGTAACAAGTGTGGTTATTGGACGTAATTCCATGATCTTCAAGGAGAGGATACATGGTGGTGCCCTTGGTGTGTTTTAGAATGATTTGCATGGTAGCTCAGTCTTGGGGGTTATCTTGAAACTACAATGGTCAATCATTCTCAAGTAGAGAGGATTGAACCGTGTCGTGAGTAGTAGCAAGAGGTCCTAGGTTTGGGTGCTTCTAGTATGGCCCAAGGTGAGTGATAACGGACTAACCTCGTGAGTGTGGTAGGATGAAACCCATTGGCAATGACTTTGCAAAGCAGTAGAGGCCACCACGAGTGCATGACCCACCATAACTCGACAATCATTCTAAGTCCGGACGAGTCAAGTGTAAAGTGTAACAAGTGGTGTTGTATGGTTCATTAACTTTGAATTAAACTTGCATGTTGTATGTGAGTGTTATAATATGATTTTTATATATCTAGCTCACCCTTGCTTCTGTGTTTGTGTTTTGCTTGTGTGTGCTTTTCTTTTGCAATGATCATCACTTAGATGTGAGTAGAGGTGGATGAGGTACCCCTGGAGCATGCCCTGGATGGTGATGATGTTGCAGCTTAGTCTAGTTAGGATTCTTAGTTGTTCCTATTTATTTTGAAATACTCGAATGCATTTAAAGTTTTAAATTATGACTAAATTTGGGATGACTGTAACCTTAATACTTTATTTACAGTCTTATTCTAACTGTTCTCTTATATTAAAAACGTGGACTGCTATATTATATGTTTATATATAATTTGGGATGTTACAATTTTTTTTTATAACTACAAAATTAAATATGAATAACTTTTATAATTTTATTATAATTAATTTTTATTAATTTTGTATGTAATTTTTTAATTTTTATTAATTTTGTATGTAATTTTTTAATTTTTAAAAATATTTAAGTTTAAAAATTGATCAAATTGAAAAAGAGGTTAAACAGTTGCTTAAAAAATAATATTAGTAACATTTATTTTAATTTAAAAAAATTACTTAAAAATAAAACTAAAAAGTCGCCTTTATATAAATATAAATTATAAATAAAAACAAAAATTACATTAAGAATAACAATAATTATAATGATGAAAATATTTATAATAGTTAAAATAATAATAATACAAATAATAATAATAATAATGAAGAAATTAGAAACGTGCAACAGGAAAATATGTTAATCGGAATTATTGTTGTAACTTTAATAATAAGTATTAAGGGGACAACTACTTTTAGTTATAATAGATCAGGATAGAAAGAAAAAAAACATATCAATTCCTTCATTTGTCTAAATTTTAACTAGACAAATCAATTCAATTTTCTCCATGCACTAAAATTTCGATCCAATTCATGTATTGATAATTTTTCATGAATAGGTATCAATTTATCTACAAAAGTAACATTTTAAAAGACATTAAAAAAGTTTTCGAGAATATAATTTTGAAAAGGTAGATTTAAGATATTTAATTATGATAAAACTAGTTGAATTAATTCTGATACATAACTATTTAATTTTGAGAAATAATTTGTGGATCATTAATTATTCATAAAATTGAAGGCTATTTGAACCGAACCTTCTTTAGTATACTTTCTACAAAGTATTTATTGAATGAATTTTCATGTAAGTGAAACAGATACATATAGTACAGTATTAAGTTTATAATTATAACAACTATTATCAATGGTTTTATCAATGGATCTTATCAATCACAATCACATGTTTAAAAAAAATAAACAATCAGACTCAGTAATTACGAAAAAGACTATAACAAGCAGTAATGCAGTCTTAAGAAATAAAATATATATCTCTCCAGCTAAATTCCAGTTTCACTCTAAAATTTGAAATTAAACTAAAAACTGTTGCCTCTATTTTCAGAAAAGTATATTTTATTTTGAAGGTAATCAAAGGCAACAAGACACAGAAGTTAATAGTAATAGTAGCAGTTATTTATTATGCCCTTGAAAAATTGCCTGCTTCTCATGCTACCATATAAGAAAGATTGTCAAAATCTATGAAAACTACAAGCATCCATCATAAAAACAAATTTATCCAAAGTTCATCATGAGTTATAAGTGAATTTCTTCTGAAAATACGTTAACAGTATTAAGTTTATAGTAAAAATAAAGAAAAACATTAATGATTGAGCACCAAAATCATATAAATAATACTTGTAGGGCTAAGAATCATTTGGCACCCCAGCACAAATGACTAAGCTGCAATACTGCAAAAAATTGTCTGAACTTCTCTGCCTTGTTGATATAACTAAAATAAAATGGTGTACAAACATGTTTCCACCAAACCAGGTAAATTTGGTAGAGGTGTAACAAGAGGCATGTAACATGCAATAGAAAAAGTTCTTACTTATTATTCTTCTGTTAAACAAGCACAGGTAACTCAGCAATGAAGCATAATAATCCCTAACATGACTAAGGTACTTTAGTTGGAGGCTACCTAGGCTCTTGCCCTCCATCATGTCCATAACTAAACATTCCCTGCCACCTATAAAGCTCGACCAGGCATGGCACCGCCACCACGAGCCCTGCCTCGTCCAGAATAGCCATATCCATATCCTCCTCCCCTTCCATAATAACCACCACGCATTCGTCCACCACGACCAGGGCCACGGCCGCCTCGGCTTCCATGGTACCTCACAAAATCACCAAACGTCTGCACCACAAATCAGCAAAAAGAATTTGACATTGTCCCCAGAAATATGAAATCCACGAAAGAGAAAAATTACCTCAGTATCAATCTTGACTTGTTCAGAGTATCTAGTCCTTCCATTTCGTGAAGTATTATCATGCACGTTGGAAGAGAGCGAGTCAAAGAAGTCATCCTTGTTATAAGTAGGCTGCAAAAATCATGAAAAGCAGAGTCAAAAACACAATACAAAGACTAAAACTCAAAATCATTACGTGAAAACTTGATACATATCAAGCTGCAAACTCGATTATATTACCTTAACCTCAAGGTTCGATAAATCATTATTCTCTTCGTCTTGGTAATCTTCATCATACGCTATTTCTTCACCATCTTTGTCTTTTGAGTGAGACTTGCTTTTACCAAGATGACCCCATACTTCATCCTTTCTGAATTTCTCATTCATTGCCATGAAATCAAAATCTTCAGTGAATTGTGTGACTGGACCCTGGAAGCATTAATAATTTTCATTTAGCTAATCCCAATGGTCCAAAAATTGTTTAAAAAGGAAAAAAAAGGGATAGAGCATGTTGTTTCATGGTAGATATTTATAATAAGTGACTTGAGAAATGACTACATTTATAAATGAAATAGTAATTTGAATGTTGTTACCCCATTTCCTCTTCCTCTCCCGCGTCCTCGGTAACTATAGTTATGATGAGTTTGAGTAGGAGCTCCACCCGGCTTAAAAAAATGCAACCAAATGTCAGAAGTCCTTCTCAATCAAACAAATAAACTCTAAATACAATAACTAACATAATAAAGCCATTCATGCGGCACTTGATGCTAGTTTTATTTGATAAAAGCAAAAGGCATACAAATTAAGAAACAATCATCAATCATTACAATTTATGTATGGAAGCTGACAATTAAAAGCATACACAAACCAAATCATATCCTACTTTAATTCTCTGCAAAAGAAATGGAAAAGAATACAGAAAAGTTTATCAGCAGAGAAGAGTTTGCAGACTATCTAAATTACAGAGCACAATTTCACCATATTCCTCATTAGATCAAAGCCTAGCTTAATGTATAGGAGGAGAGCAAGTTGCCATGAAAGATCAGAGGGAAAGTGTCATGATTTTCACATTTACAACGTTTAAACTTGTCAAATGCATATTCAACTTGGGAAAACGTGATTTTGCTTAACAAATAACGTTTGGTTTAATTTTTGAAAACACTTTCGCTAAGAAGTGAAAATATATAACTTCTGCATAGGGCTGAAAATTTTGTGCCATACTACGGACTTGCTTTTTAGATTAAATTTTCAAATGTAAACCACTTTCTTCAAACTTGGTACAATATGATTCACGGCAAACAGCTTTAGAATTGCCTTTTGCTTCCAGTCCAACATGATTTTAGTAAAAATATAATTTTTTTTTTATTGATGTTCAGTAGTGTTACTTTGCCTCCAAACCTAGGTTTAATAAGTGATAAAACTCACTATGCCAAACCTGCTTAATGCATCCAAACAAAAATCACTCACCTTATAAATCAAATTTACAAAATTAATTACATTCATTTAGAATCTTACAAATGCTCAATCAAACATGCACTTCATTCTAACCAAAATCAGGATAATCTAAAATCATTTACAACTGTCCATCCATGCACCCTAAATACCTTTAGAGGATGAGATTATTCCAATTCATTAACAAAACATCCCCCATATTACGATATTGTGTGGAAACATACAAACATATAAAAAACAATAAAAAACAAACTAATAGATCAAGAAGAGAGGATACCCTGTGATTGGGTCGTGAAGTTACTGGCAAAGGCAGTATTGGTGGTTGAACATCAGTAAAAACTGGCAGAGATGACTCAGAAGATGGCATTGATGATACCTGAACCACTTCAACATCCTTATGAGGTGCTTGTGAAGGTGGAGCTGAAGTAACTATTGATGGTCCAGGCTGCAATAATTGACCTGGGGTAATCAGAGAAGGGGCTGATGTTTCTGTATGGATAGAAGTTGATGATCCAATAACTGCAGGAGACAACTGTGATCCAGTTTGATAGGCTAAGCTTGAACCTGAAATTGCATTTGGTTTGCTGTTGATGGGTGGAACTATAGCATTTATTTCTGGACCCGAATTAGTCAGTGAAGTCAGTGAGGGTAAGCTAGCAGCTAACATGGTTGCTGAAGTTGAAACATTGGGTATCTTGTTTGTTACTGATGCTGGCAAAATTTCAGAAGCAAGCGTTGCAGAAGGTGCAGGAGGCAAAGCCGAAGGCAAAGCAGATGGTGCAGGAGGCAATGCAGAAGGTGCAGGAGGCAATGCAGAAGGTGCAGGAGGCAAAGCAGAAGGTGCTGGGGCAAAATTAGACGGAGGCAAGGAAGCAGATGTTAAACTAGGGGTAGTAGTACTCACAGGTAGTAAAGATGATGGTAATTCTGGTAAGTTTGAAGATACAGTAGGTAAAGAGTGACTAAAACTGGGATACTGCATAGGCTGCTGCAAGGAGGAAGGCATTGATAAACCAGGTGGAGGTCGAAGTAAAGATTGTTGTTGCAATTGAGGAAGCCCATTGGGAGTACCATAATATCCTTGCCAATACATTGGCATAGCAAGCCTACCACCATTTGCATTTGGAGCAGGCGGAGAAGCTCCCCATGATCCTATGTTACCTCCAGGTTGATACAAAGGTAAGGGCCCTTGAAAATTTGACCCAGGAAGTCCAAGCTGAGGGGTATGAGAGTTAAGATCAGTCAAAGGCCCACTTACAGCAGAAGGCAAACTTGTAGGTGTGGTGACAGGATGAGGATAGTGAGACTGCAGAATGCCATACCATATAATTAGGAAGACATTATTTAACTGATTCATTATTTACACAAAAAGAAATCTCATTAACCTGAATAATAGCTGGGTCATTGTTGACTTGTGGAGGAGGCTGCACAGGTGGAGAGGATTTGACTTGTAAATCCTGCAGAAAAAAAAAATAAGACATGTCTCAGCTGATCTGATTTGTATATAATATATGTGAACATCAATAAATCAATATTCCATGCAGTAACATCTATACAAAGTCTTTGTAGATTAAACAGATTAATTCAAAACGGATAAGAAAAACTGGATCAACCTTCTAATGTTCCATCTACTGATCAAAGATTCTAGAACCAAGTTGTACCAAAAACGTTTCTTCACAAAACTCACTCAATTTACATGCCATTATTCCTAAGGTACTCTCAATGAAACCAGGTACAGATACATACTTATTTAGGAAAAGAAAAACGTGTACATATTACATGCATAGTACCTTGATGTCAGTACCACGGAAAAGTATATACTCATAAACCTTGTCACCCGGGGGAATTTGTGGGCCATCTTTTTTCCTTCCTTCTGTACCAAAAGATCGCACTGCAACACAAAAAACAAAAACGCCACTTTATCAATCCAACCCATGATACTATACAACATATTTAGATGGTAAAACTAGAAGCTGCAATAATCCACACAGTTTTATGAAAACTATTGACCAGAAGTCCCGATGATTTGAAATTCAATCGAAGAGCACAACCATTATAAATACTACATAAACTTTCAACAGTACATGACTTGACTTCCAACCAATACACACATAGGAAGCATATCAAGTGAGAAATAGGTATCATGCCTTATAGGATAAAAGAATAACAAATATCGAACACTCAATCCCATTTAAATGAAGATTAAAGATAAATGCACAAGACATTTTTTATGAGATCATGTGGCCATTAGCTATACACACACACACACACCTGTGTGTGTGGGTGTGGGTGTGTGTGGGTGGGTGTGTGTGTTTGGGTGTGTGGGTGTGTGTGTGTGTACATAAATATATAGGGCACAACAATTATCATTGCAATTAAAGTTTGTCTGGATAGATAGAAAACAAGTAAAGTATGATCTTAGAATTACCACACAACAAATTTAGCTGTTGTGGTGGGAGAGACCTAATTCATATCAAGAACCCACAATTCCTGTGTAGCAGTCATGCCCTATATATCTTGCAATAGGGCTGTAACTTTGCACCACACTATGCAATCTTCGAAGAATACTATGTACAGACTGAGATATCAATTGATATATACTGCAGAAGAGCCGCACCAAAGCTAGCTAGTGTGGTGGATGAGTCCAAGTCCACATTTAGAATACCCTAATTCCAATACAAAACATAGCTTGCAACATAATCAAAACAAAAAATAGCCTAAGAGGTGTGATACAGCACTCCCGGGAGCTGTGCTTGTCTGCAAAAGCACCCATGATTGCCACAACACTGCATGTTTAAAATAACAGAAAACTGAAAGCGCAGAGCAATATCTGAGGGAGAGCACGGAAAAGTAAGGGTGAAATGAATAGAAACAATACCAAATAACATTGAAGACAGTGCCTGAGAACAGATCAAGGCCAGAAACACCGGGAAGGTGTCAAAAACCATTAGAAAATGCTGGAGATGCACCAAATATAGTGGGTCATGTTTCAAAAAAGGGTTTTATTTCAAACCTTGATTAAGGGAAGTATAAAATCACGCACATGTCTCCCAAAGTAAACCTTAAATGACACTATATTATGGAGGTTAAAGACGGGTTTCATCCAGGTAATGTTGCGGCCACTAATGCTACACAAGACTGCGATTCAGAACCCTCCAGACATGACACATTGTGGAAACACAACAGGCTAAAATGGTTCTAGATTGCGTAACACACCACAACAGCTCTATAGCGCGTGACTGACTATCCAAGAATACAGATATATACGTAAATTGCCAATTATTATTCTCTCACTAACATTAAAAATTCAAACATAAGAGGGAAGCATATGAATTTCCATTCTTTAATCCAGTTTGGCCTTAGATTTGGAAGTTTTTTCATAAATCTATCAGCACCGGATTATCTGAATTTTGCTTCTTTCAGTGTCGCACGGATATCGACTTAGGGACTAAATTTTTTCGTTCGCTATTTACTCCTTGCATTTATTAACCCGGCATGCAATAACTAAACAATCCACAAAAGCAAGCAGCAAATAACAAAATAAAAAAATTACAGGAACCAAACGTAAGCCTACGTCCATCTGAGAACCTTATCCAAACAGTGAAAGAAGTTAAACCCGGATACTTCAACAGAGATAGATTTAAACCACATGCCACGCTTAATAGACAAGTAAAACATGCAACCCAGATGCTGCAGGATAAAGACACATCAAGACCATTCTCGATCTCTTAGCAGAAGACCCGTGAACTATCACAACTTGAGAAAAATCCTTCTGTCTGAGGCAAGAATTCATACCCCAGTGACAAAGCCCCACCAGAATTCAAAAAAAAAATAACAAACAACAACAACAAAGATCAAATTTTGAGAGTGAATTCAGAGATCTGAAACGAAGAAAACAAAATTAAACTGAAAATAAACAAAACCCAGAAAGGATTAAGCGAAATTGGTCAGAATAAAAAGTGGTTAGCAGAAGAATACCATTTCTTAGGCCAATACTGGACTCTTCTGTGTTGATGTTGTACAGAATGCCCTCGTATCTGATTTCACTCTTGGAAGTGAGGCTTATCAAGCTGCCAATGTAGGTATCCGCCGCAGAACTCGATCGAGAAGCGCTCTCGGACGCCATAACCGCGAGCGAATGAGGTTAGGGTTTGGGTTTTGGGGCCCCTTTTATGAAGCCCCTGTTACAATCTTTTCCAACTTTCAAATGGGTCTCTGGGGGTGATGGGATGTGAATGAAATGATGTACCTTTTATATGCACAAAATGTATAGTAGTTTGTGAATGGGATAGGATGCTATGTGCATGAGATGATGTTATAATTTACATTGTATATTTGTAATGATGTAATAATGTATGGTAGTTTGTGAGTGGAATGGGATATTGTGACTAAGATGATGTAATAACATACATTTTGTCTTATTTGAGTCTTGTCCTAACAACTCCTTTACCCCAAAAGATCTCAATTAATATTATAAGAGTTGGTATGAACATTATTTATTACTTTTTAAATTACATTTCAACAGAGGATGTGTATATATTAAATTACAAGATTTTTTATATTATCTACTATTAATTATTTATAAATTATTATTTATTAATTATTAAATGTCAATTACTTTGTAATAAATATTTTATGAAAGTTTTTAAATTATTATTTAATTGATTTGCTATGTAAAAAAAAACACAGTTTTTTTTATTGAATTTAAACTCGTGAAAAATCATTCCTTAAATTTTATGTTTGAAACACAACTTTTCAAGTATATGAGATCTATACATATTGCTTGCAAAATATAAATCTAAATATAAATCTATGAAATATGAATTTATATTAGATTTCATACTTGGAAGTGGTTACACTTCCATACAAAAGGCTATATATTCACTTTTCTCTTCTTTTAATTTGATTACTTTAACTAAAAAGGTTTAATATCTCTTTTGGTCTTTCGAAAGAGGGAGAATGTTCGAATCTGTCCTACTTTTTTTAAAAAGTTAAAAAAGATCTTAACTTGTGAAAAAACTGTTCAAGTTAATCATTTTTGTTATGCGTCAATTTTTTAACGGTGCAGCTGCCACCCTGGATAAAACATAATGACGTGTCTAGTTTACGTGACTGTGTGACTATGTGAGATTAAAATTGTAAAAAAAAACATAAATAACGTGGCAAAGGTTAAAAAAAAGAGGGGTTAGGGTTTGGGTTCCTCCAACTTGGTCTAGCAATCATTAGAAGATGAGAAGCCCCCGACAGAGTCGAAACCCCGCAGGAAGTCGAAGACGCTATCGTCCGAGGACAAGGATGGTGGGTCCATTCAAAGGTCGTCAGAGGACAAAAAGGTTCGTCAAGGAGGGTGCCACGCGAATGAAGACATTCGAAGGGGGTTCCTTAAATGAATTCTCCTTCTCATAATCTGGACCTCAATAGAAAGACAAAGTGAAACGGTGGACCAGCAACATATTCAGTTTAGAAAGAGATTTAATCATCATCCAATATCAAGTACCTCATACGCATACATACTAAGTATATAACCTGCTTGGTGTTCTGACCAATATCAACTTTTTATCTTCATTTTGTTCAATTCCTCTTTTTCTTGTAATACTTGTTAAAATAAAATGGCTTAATTTTCAACACCAAGAGGGTGAATTGGTGAAATACAAAATCAATGTTTTCTTTAAATCTTTTTCGCAAAGTAGATGACTTTAAAAGCTTTCTTGAAACGCAAGGAAAAAGACTTTGTAGTGCAGCGAAATATAGTCGAATGCGTGAAAAGTAAAGTCAACTGAATGTAACAGAGTAGGGATAGAACAATCAAACGCTGAGTTTTTATACTGGTTCAGGCAAGCCTATATCCAGTGTCCTTCCACCACAGGAAGCAAATGCACTATAATGATCAAGGTTTTTACAACAAGGTTTTTATACAGACCTCCACATCAAAAATATAAAAACACCTCTCTAACCCTCTAATCAAAATATAGGCATACAACAAAAAGACCAGCAACAAGAATCCCCTCTTCTGCTGTCTACACCCTTTGAGAAACCCCTCAAAGTCAAGAACGCCGCACGCTCTTCTTCCTGTAATCACAACAGGGAAATAACCCAATCTTCAGTAGATTATCAACTCTGATCTTTCATTAAACACCTCTCTATGCAGATTTGATCAGCTCTTTCAAAACACATCAATCTTGCTCTTCAAGAAATCACAAGAGATGATCACCACGGTCTTCTTCTTTGATTCCTGGAGATTTTCCACGTTCTGTAAGATAGCACTAATATGTAATGAATATGAAAATGTTAAAATTCACAAAAGTTATTACAGAATTCAAATTCGCGTTAATATATATAGATAAACACATCTCAAACGCATTTTAGTCGACTTAGCTACTAATGGAGTCGAATATCACAATTCAATTAAAGCAGTTAGCAGCAATCAATGCAGTTAATTGAATGTACAATTAATGCAGTCGAATCACAATAAATGTTTGGTCAACGTATTTAAAAATATAGTCGTTTTAACATTTAATACAAGCATTAACATAATTTCAAAACTGTAACAGACTTAGTTGAATGACTTGCGCACATAGTCGACTTTGTAACAGTTAAAAACATAGTTTTAAAAAACTTTCTCTTCAAAAATTCTCACAGCACACTTTGAAAAAGTTTGTGCAAAGCCACAAGTTTTAATCGACTTACTTCATAATGAAGTCAACTTAAAACTGTTGTTTTGCTACACGATTATAAGTTCAACAAAAGTGCATGTGGTTTTTCTTTTCCAAAACAATTTTCATGCAATCACAAATTAAATCTCACATATAACATAGTGAATTGCAATGATCAACACAACACAAACATGTCCTCATATATTCATATAATGAAAGTAACGAACATGTAACACATAAACACATGTGTTATTATGTGTTGTCATCATAAAAAATCAGAAACTCTGAGATTGTAGGTTCAGCTAAACCAGTGCTCCCCCTATCAACAATCTCAATAATACTGTCACTGACTATTTTGGATCCTCCGGATTCAATTGTTACCAAAACATGCAACAATTTTTTAAATTGGTATAAAGGGCACCTTATTTACTAAAGTATTTTGTGCAATGATATCACATCAAAAATTTCCTATGTTTTATTAATAGTAATGAGGTTTTAATTTTGGAAGTGCAGGGTAGGTACATGGTAAAGCCCCCTAGTTTCAAATCTATAAACTTTCTCGTAAAATCCATTCTGAAATATATCGGAAAATGAGGTGCCGAGTAACTTTTACTTTCTGGAATACCAAACTGAAATGCATCCACATCTCATGCACCTATCTTGATCTTGTCATCTTCCTTCAACTCATCTTATCACTTTTTCTCAACCCATCTTCCAGAAAGTGGTGTGTGACCACCAAGCTTGGGAATGAGTGGCTTATGAAGGAGCTTTACAACGAGTTTGGTGGATAAGAAAGGAGGTGAAAGCTGCACATTTTGCAAAAGAAACAGAAATTCAATGAAGATTGGACAGTGAGGGAGAAAGCTGCAATTTTTAATCCCATATCGCGATTTTCATTCTAACCCTAACCCCTCTTTTCTTTAACCTCTTACATGTTGTCACGTATTCAATTTATTTTCTCCCAATGTTAATTTTATATGTCAATAAACCTAACACTGTCACACAATCACATAAAATTAATACGTCATTAAGTTTTGTCCAGGGAGGCAGCTGCACCGTTTAATTTTTTACGTGGTTAGCAAAAAGGATTAACTTGAACTGTTTTTTCAAAAGTTGTGATCAATTGTTACTTTTTAAAAAATATAGGACTGTTTTGAACACAACCTCTCTTTCGAGGGACCAAAAGAGGTATTAAGCCAACTAAAAATGATAATTGTATAAGGGTAAACTAGACATTTTATCCCAAACCATTTCAAATGTTCACAAAACGGGAAGATTGAAATTTTCAATAATCCCCCAAATCATAGGTATATAATTCTTTTAAATCAATTAAGACGAACATAGTATATATCGTAATTTCATCTTCACAAATACACATAATTTGTACTATTTATGCATACAAACACAACATTAATGTTTTTAAACTTTTATTGTTGCTTATTATTATTTAGAATCTTTCCAAGTGATAACTTTATCCTATCATATAATTAAATTTTGTCACATGGTATGAGTCATATAAAATTTTACAAGCAATAATTATCTTTCTAGTGTCCTAGTGTGATGACAAACTATAAGTGTGAGGCACACGCTAGACAAACTATAAGTGTGATGACAAGCAATAATTGTAAGATGAAGTTTGCACTCACTTACATACTATAAGATTGGTCTAATCTCTAGTCGATGTGAGACTTCTAACACACACCCCTCATGCCGAGGTATACACATCTTGAGCGTGAGATTAGATATTAATGGGTGGTCTAATAGCGATCCAATAGCGGGTAGAACAATATGTCCACCAAACAACAATTATCTCTAGGATAGACTCTAACCTGACTCTGATATCATGTTACGAAATAGACTTTAAGCCTAACTCAACCCCCAAAATCGGCTTGTAAGGTAAGGTCTGCACCCAAATATATACTATAAATTGGTCTTATCTCTAATCGATGTGGGACTTCCAACAAGAACAAAATGTTCTCACAAGAACTTATGCTTTTCTACTTCTTTCTCTAAGATGCTCACTTCTTTTATCAAGATGTATGGGGTGGTGCTGCACAGATATTTCGATACTCAAATCAATAATTTAAATCAAACATGTTTAGAATTATAATAATAATAACTCATCCTTACCTTATAAGTAACACCTTCTTATATACCTTTCCTCATAGGCCTTTACCCGAATAAGTTTGTGTCGAATAAGTTAACTTTAATTTAGGAATGTTTAGGACGTGGCTCTCTTCACATTAATTTTCCTATTGTAATGTCAATTTTAAATATTGATCGAGATGATGTAACTACTCTACATAGTATGATCTTGGTCATCTTTTGTACAATAGCCTTATAATCGAAGTATAAAAAAATCCGTCATTTATTGTTTACTTCTGTCTCAATGCTTCTATCATAAAACCTGCAGTTACATTTTACTTTTAAATGTAAGAGCTTCCCATACTAAATGATTGTTCATTAAAAATGAAGTTCTTACAAACATTGTAGTGAACATTCTGAATAGCATGTGAAAAGTATTCATTATTTAAAATCATTTACAAGGTCGAGCGTTTAACAACAACTTTAAAAACTTGTAAAGAATACCACGAGTGGTGAGAATACTCATTGTAAATTAGGAGTAGTGAAATACTCATTGTAAACTAGAAGTTGTGAGAATACTTGTGTAATCTTCGATAAGATTAGTGGCATTTTCCAACACCTACGAGTGGCAATTTCCACATGTGAGTTTGATTGTCCATGTGAGCAAGCATGGGCCATGTGTGTCGCCAACTGACCTATCCAACTAGATTTATTTGAAATTTGGAAGGAAATTGGATCATATTAGAGGCTCCTCTTTACACATAAATAAGAGAGCCTAACCATTGTATTTTCTCACTTTTGAGTATAATGAAATGTTGTTGAACTACATTTCCAACTTCTTTTACTCTTTGGTGAGACCTTGTTTTCAAATTCTCTCACTTTCCTCTAGCTTCCTTCTTTAGTAGGAAGATCTTCTGAGCTGTGAAGCTTCATACACACACCATACCTTCACTTAAATCACATCAAACACCTTCATTTTCATTCAATTTTGCTGTATATGGAGTTCAGCCACTGATTCTCAAGTCTGGAGTCTCTTCCATCAGAGCTATGCTTGGAGGAGATTCTATCAAGAAAGATTCAAGTAGTAACTCTCATTACATGTAAAAAGTACTAATGCACAAGAGTTTAAATGGTCAATGAAGTAATATAACTCCTCGCTCAAACCAAAACTTGAAGTTTTAAAGAAAGATAAGAATAGTCTTAAATTTGAGGTAGACTCTATAGTTGATGGCTCATTACACGAAGCCATATCGCTTAAACAATTATATGATAATTGCATAACGAGAAAATCACTATTGATTTTTTGTCCATTTGGTGTTTATCTATAGTATATATGACCAAGTTACCCTTAGACTCAATAAGAGTTGTCCATGACCGAGAACATGTTAGTCTACTGAGCTAACATGTATTTGGTCCCTACTTGTTCGACCAAGATGACATTGCACTAATTGTATTATCTACAATCAACTATAATAATATGAGATTAACAAGTAGTTGGGACATATGGTCCAAACCCATCCAAGTAAGTGTCCATGTAAAGTAGTATAAATAACACATTCTATGAGGTATATTAATCACATTAATAAATTAATGCATTTATTACTTGTTGAGACACTCGACTTACTTAAACATCAATATATCTTCTACAAACAAAATCCCTACCCGCTTAAGAAAGACAAATATTCCGAAAAAAGATGAATACTCCACGAAAGGATAAGTATATTTGAAATCAAANACACCCACACGCACGCACACACAGAGATAAACACAGCCCCACAGAAACACGCGCACACACGCACACGCATACACAATCACACACACACGCACGCACATGCACACACACACACACTCTCTCTTTCTCACACACACACACACGCTTACACACACACCCACACACACTCACACGCACACACACACATACTCATTCACACACACCTACCCACACCTACGCACATCCACGCACACACACGCGTACACACACACATAGACGCACAATCAAACATACACACACACCCACACACACACACACACACAAATACACACATACGTGTGCACACAAACACGCGCACAAACACACCGACACACACGCACACACAAAACACACACCCCCACACGCACGCACGCAGACACACATACAACCACACACACACACATACAGACACACACACACCCACGCACACGCACAAACAAACGCATACATCCACACACACGCACAGAAACACTCTCACACGCACGCACACACACACCCACGCATAAACACACACACCTGCACACACATACACACACAAACAAACCTCCAAAAACACGCACACACACACAAACGAATGCATACATACACACACACTCACATACACACAAACACACACACCCAAAACACATAGAAACACACACACGCACCCACACCCGCACACACACTCTCTCACACACACACTCTCTCACACACACACATACTCGCTCGTTCATCCACACATGCTCACACACTCACACTCACACTCACACACACACGCGCGCGCGCACACACATACACACTCACACAGACGCGCACACTCACCCACACCTATGCACAACCACGCGCACACACGGTTACACACACACACACGCAAGCATAAACAAGCACGCACACACACAAACCAACGCGCGCGCACACACACACAGGCACACACATACACACCTAGACACACACACACACACACGCACACGCTCACACACATGCACGCACATACACACACATACACGCACACACGCACACACAGACAAACATAGCCACACACACGCACACGCACACTCTCTCTCTCTCTCTCACACACACGCACACACAACACAAACCCACACACACACATGCACACACACACACACACACTCATTCACTCACACACACACCCACACCTACGCACACCCACGCGCACCCACGCGCACATAGGCGTACATACGCACACAAACGCACAATCAAACACACACACACGCACACACACAGACAGACACACACGTGCACACACATACACATGCACACACACAACGACACATACACACATACACACACGCACACGCACACGCACAAACACACACACACGCACGCACGCGGAAACTCACACACACACATACAGACACACACACGTACACACACACACACACACAAACACACACACGTGTACACACACCTACACACACACATACACACACACACAAACAAACCTTCAAAAACACGCACACACATAAACAAACCTTCAAAAACACGCACACACACGCAAACACACACACACACATGCAAACACACACATACTCACATGCAAACACACACTCACTCACACACACCCACACACACACGCACACATGCACACACACACACACTATTTCTCTCTTTAACACATACACACTCACACACACACAAACAAACACACACGCACAAACAAACAAACACACACACACCCATGCACACACACGCGCACACACACACACACACACACTGAGAGGCACACACACCCACGCACACACCTAATGACACACACAGAGACACATACACCCACGCACACGCACACATACACACAAGAATACATACAGACACACATACACACCCACGCACACATACACACCCACGCACACATACACACCTACGCACACATACATACACACGCACACACACACACACATACGCACACACATATACACGCTCACACACACGCACACAAGCACACACACAGACAGAGACACACAAACACACACACACACGGACACACAAGTACACGCACACAAATGCACACACACACGTACACATATACACGCACGCACGCACGTCCTCACTCACAAACATACCCACACACACTACCACATACCCCCCCCCCCACACACACACACATTAAATACACTCGAACACACTCGTACACATTAAATGAACAGACACACCCACACACACACACTACCACCCCCCCTCCCACACACACACACATACTCGAACACACACACTCAAACACACACGCACACAGTCAAACACACACACACATTAAATGAATCTATAAGGATGTAATGCACAGTCTATAAATAACATCACCTTACAACTTGATAATTTGACAACTCAATCATAGCCTTTTCCACGACAGTACATGCAATAGATATTCACGGTTCAATGCTTTACAAAACACAATTTATTATTTCTGTCAAAATAAAATATAAATAATGCGTGTTGGTTGGATTATTTTAGGAAAAACAGTTACTTATTCCTATAAAAAATCTCAGAAAACCAACAAAAGTAAGCAACCATCTCTGCTAAACAACTTTAACCAAATGTTCACTGACCAAAGCACGTAATGCAATCGTGCATCAATTAAAGAGGCCAAAAAATTTATATAATTCCATCCCTTCAAACCTATACATTACAAAATTCATGCATTACTTTCGTCAACTTACAAGAACAACACAAACTCTCAACTATTGTGTTAATTACATGCAGGCTCCACCTCATTAAAAAGACAATTTTAGTGGAAGCAAGAAGAAAGCTAGGTTTCAGTGGAAGACGATTTTCTTTAAGCCCTTCTTCACTTGAATGGATTTGGGGGAGAGTGATTGAATGGATTTGAGAGAATTTGAAGGTAAATTTTTTGTTGTTTATTTGAGTGGATTTTTGAGGTAATTGAGAGTGGATTTGGAAGTAAATTTTTTTAATTTGTCACATCAATCAAATTCTATACTAATTCTTACAAACTTTACTTCCAAATTCACTCTCATTTACTTCCAAAATCCACTCAAATAAACAACAAAAGATTTAACTTCAAATCCTCTCAAATTCATTCAATCACTCTCCTTTAAATCCATTCAAGTGAACAGGGGCTAAAGAAGCTTCAAGTGATCTAGGTTTTCCAAACATGAAATATCAAAACTTTCAAACCAGCATGTCACTTAACTTCTGAAAATTTTGGTTTCCATGTCAATAAGAAAATTATTATAAAAAATTAAAAATTGGACCAATAAGTGGATGAAACGTGGTAATGTCAAAATGTAGTAAACATCTATCAAAAATAGTGTTTAAATTTTATAATAAAAAATGGTTAAATAAATATAGATGTTGTAATTTTCTTAAACAATTAATATCATGTTTCTAATTCAACTTTCTCTCATGTTCACTAATAAATTATAGGTTTAATGTCTCAGTAGGTCCCTATTTTCGGTGTGAATCTCAAATAGGTCCCTTTTCTTTTTGGCGTCTCAATTGGGTTCTTTTTTGTGTAAAATTGGAGCAATTAGGGGTCTGCCGTCAAATTGAACAAACGGCCGTTTAAGTTTGGCCTACGTGGTATGGTCAGTGTATTCATTAATCTGACGTGGCATTAAAAATGAATTTTGTATTAAAAATTTGGATTGCACAAATGTGGATTCAGATTTAGGGAAGGGCAAAGTGGGCAAAATCTAAAAGTTTAATTGTAGTCCCCTGACCCGAATTCAATCTTCCATGGTTTCATATCTTCCACCAAGCGAGAGACCAACTCACCCTCTTCATCACTCTCAAGCTTATTTTTCACCTACATAAAACATATCTTCACTTTCAATGTGTCTCTCGTACGCTTGCATGTTCATTCCATTCAACTCAAAATATATGCTTGCAAAAAATATTATTTTAAAAAAAAATTCTAGCTTCTTCCATTTCATAATTAGATTGCCTTGCCCACAAACTTGAACTTCAATGTAAAACCATTTTATGGTGTGTAGGTGTGAGTTTCTGGATCTGTTGTATATGGGTAAAAATGAATCGAAGGAAAAAGATGGAATTTGATTGGATTGTGATGGTAATTTTTCCATTGAAGTTGTAACATGTATCATAGGACAGATCACCCACCAATTACCCACTGTCTGCAGAAGCCGCCTCATAAACTGAGTTTTCCTCAAACTCTCACACCAATAGAGAGAAACAGAGAGAGAGAGAATTAAGGAGCAAGAGTAGTAACCTTTCTTGGCATAGAGAGAAAGAGAAAGAGATGGAGAAAGGGGACAAAATGGTTCAGCTTTTTGAGGGTGAAAGTGAGATCTTTCAAGCGCACATCCATTTAGCAAAGTCGTAGGGAGAGACAAGATTTCTCTCTCGCGCACGAAAAGGAGGTCGAAGTTTGGGTTGCTTCGTCCGATGTGGGTGGCGTCGTCAATGACACTCGTGGCCGGCGAAAGGAAGGCGCGACGGAGGGTAGGGACTACCGCGTTGGAGGTTGAAGGAAGAGGTGTTTCTCTCGTTTCCTTTTCGTGCATATCCCTTAGGATTTTAGGGTTCTGAAGAAGAAAAGGGGTTTCCCCTCCGCGCTTCCAATCGAAGAAGAAAAGAAGAAAAGGGGTTTGCCCAGTTTGCCTTTTTTGCCCTTGAAGATATCTGATTTGACGTTTGCTCAATCCATTTTTTAATACAAAAATCAATTCAAACTCATTTTTAATAACACGTAGGCAAACTTAAACGATCGTTTGTTCAATTTGACGGCAGACCCCTAATTGCTTCAATTTTACACAAAAAAAAACAATTGAGACGCCGAAAAGAAAAGGAATCTATTTGAGATTCACGCCGAAAATAGGGACCTACCGAGTCATTAAACCTAAATTATATAATATCATTATTAAAATTCACAATACCATATGTTTCAGTTTGTATATTTATTATAATCAAAACGCAACTAAATCATAAAATAACTTTTAAAATTTACACATGCTGTTAGTGATTAATTAAATCCAAACATATGATATCACATTTAGCATATTATTTGGTTTAGAACAAAATAAATCGAAAAAATCTTAAAAAAATTCGATTGGGATATATTTTTTTTAGATTGGTTAGTTTTTTTGAAATAGTTACCTAGAAATACTTACACAGAAACTAAAAAGAGAACACATATATGTATCTTCTGTTAAACTTCTTTAGCAAATTTTACGAGATCTACTTTTGTTAATTTTTTTTCAACTTTTTAACAGTCGTTAAACAACTATTATTATCAGAATATAGTACGTCTGAATCTAATATATTAGTCAAAAGTAAAAAACACTTTGAAACCTTTTGCATTTCTGCATTAAAATAAAATGCTTGGAGCCCAAGCAGGTCAAGTTCGGAGAAAACCAATATGCCACGTGTCGTCTAACTATTGGAGAGAATCACCTCAGCAGAACTTGAGCATTTCCCATATATAATGGAGCAAGCAACAGAGGAACACTGCAACAAGAAATTTCAATCAGAAGAAAACAAAATGGAAAACAACAACAACGGAGACCCCACGCCGGTGCCGCGGGTGGCGGTAGTTATTTTTCTCTTGAAGGGTAGATCGCTCCTCCTCGGCCGCCGCCGCTCTGCCGTCGGCAACGCCACTTACGCCCTCCCCGGCGGCCACCTCGAATTCGGTCGGTCTCTTTCTCTTCTTTTTGTTATTCTCTGTTTTTCCACTAACTGTTTCAAAATATAAATAGTATAATAGTGTTTATATGAATTATACTCAAGAGATTAGAGTGTGTGAAAATGTTAAAGAATGTGTATTATAGTTTTCATTCAGAGTGTTGCTTGTTTTGTGTTTTTACAATATTGTTTGAATTAAAACTTCAGTCAAATTATTTAGATTTTTTATCCTTAAGTTGATCTTATATGTTGTTGCTCAGACATATATATGGTGTTTTTCTATTGGATAATATTTGTTTAGAAAATAAATTTCATTATTATTTCATATTTTTTAAAATTTTAGGGCTACTCCGATTGTTGTAAAATTCTATACAAGTTTTTTTAAAATGTTATATTATCATTCTTTTTAAAATTACACTGTATCTTTTTAAGTTTTGAACAATCACTTGCACTAGAAATGTCATTGGAATAGTAAAAGGTAGAGTGCAAGTATACATTGAAAATAATATTAAGAAATGTAATTGTAATTTAGTCTGAATGTTTGTATGAAGTTTGAATAAAATGAATGTTCTGGAGAATTGATGTTAAAGTTGGCAGGGGAGAGTTTTGAAGAATGTGCAGCTAGAGAAGTAAAAGAGGAAACAGGATTGGACATAGGGAAGAGTGAGTTTTTAACAGTAACAAACAATGTGATGTTGGAGCAACCAAAAAGTGTCACTATGTTACGATTTTCATGAGATCAGTGGTGGGGGAAGAGCAAGTGCCACAGAATCTTGAGCCAAACAAGTGTGATGGTTGGGAGTGGTATGATTGGGATCATTTGCCACATCCTTTGTTTGGGCCTCTTGAGAGAATGGTCAAAGGAGGTTTTAACCCCTTTTCTTCCTAATTAAGTTTCTTAATGCTTTTTTCTGAGCTTGATTAGGTAACTATGTCTTTGGGTTAGGTTTTATCTGTTTCTTTTCATGCTTCAACTGGATTTTCTAGTTCAGTATGACATGCTTGGATTCTTGTAATTTTTCCAGCCTTCCAATTTCTTCTACTTCTTAATATACTTTCCATTAATTATAAGATATAATTTAGGATTGATTGATAATATTTTTATGGCGTATTTTGTAATTTTTATGAAAAATAAATATATTTATTTTTTATTAATAAATAATAGGAATTGTCTTAAAAGCCAGTCATAAAGAAATTAAGTTCGATATATTAGTAATATTATTTTTAATTTTTAAAAAATAATTAAGTGTTTTTTTATCAATTTATACGGTAATGTTAGAATTGGCTTATAATACTATCTTTGAAACAAAAGATCTTAAACTGGAGATTTCGGTTGAAAAGCATGAATCAAGGAAAAATACCTACATGTTAAGTCTTGAAAGAAATTGGTAAATTTGTTAAGTTATGTTAATATTGAATTGTACTCGTATTATATACTCTCTTTTTTAAATTTTAGAAGGTTTGTTGGTTGATTTTATAGTGATTATTAGCTTACAAAAAAAAATTAAAAAAACTTCAAATTTATGAACTATATAAGGCAATTATATATAAATTTCTCGATGGTTAATAGTTTGGTTTTGGTCATTTTGTGTTAATTTAAACCTTATTTTCGAGACAAGTATTGTTTTGAAGTTACCTTTTCAGTTTAAAATGCAATTTAAAATATATGAAATTGAATACCTTGTTATTTTAGTTATGTAATTGTGAAGTATTTTTATTTTTGGTATTATCGAAATTATGTCCAAGAACAATGAAAGAATATTTATATTGATTGAACAAATTACATTCATTTCAGACAAATAACCAAGAATTGAAAGAATTATCTCCTATATTTTAGAAAAATAATAATTAAATTGTTTCTATGTTTACACTGTGTTGTTTATTAAGAAAGATAATTTTATGTTTAATTATTAATCATTAAATTGTTTCATTATTTGCTATAATAATGTACTGTATTAAGAAAGATAATTATTAAATAATTTTATGTTTAATTATTCATTTGGTGTTAAGTTTGGTAGGAAAATTTCAAATAGATCTCTCTTATGATTTTATTTTAATTGAAATTTGAATTTTGTTAAAACACTTCAAAACGGTCTTTTTTTTGTTATATTTCCAAAAACGACATTAAGATGGTAATAATGTGACAAAGTGTAATTGATATATATCAAAGTTTTTTGAAATTCACCCATTTTCACATTGTCACGTGGTCGTCGACTCTTTTTCTTTTCCTTTTATTTCTCCATCATCAACTCACACACATCTCTTCATCGTTCAACTCCATAAATTATCCAAAAATCACTCATTATCCCTACAACTTCATATCTCCTTAACATATATCTTCATATCCCCTTAATCATACACACACCTCTATTCTAAAATGGATTCATAATCTCCATTGGGTAACCTCCTTCTAATTCGGAATCATCATCTTCTTCGAGGTTTGGCATTCTACACTCTAATATTTAAAGTCAACCAAATGCATCATATCATAATAAATGTTGTAATAAGTGAGCGTAATTAATTTATCTCATGTTCTCTGCTATTTATACTATGTTTATAGTATTTTTGCCTAAATGGGTTTGATCCTTGTAACTAATTAACTTTATTAGTCATTAGTTATTCAATCTGCTAATCATACTTTAATTAGTCAATTTAGTCAACGTTTTTCATAAAAGTTGACATCATCGATATGTAGTCGGCCAAGCATTCATAATGCATGCTCAAACTATAAGGATTGAGTACATCTAGGTGATTGAGATGTCCTTAGACATATATGATACACAACCCTATTGACCTTGTATCTAGTATTTCTTTGATTTGATCCTATAAATATATTTACAATTCACTATCATTATACATCTCTCAACTCTCCCTTAGGAGTACAAAATATTTACAAGTTATTTAAAATTACAACAAAAATAACTACTTAACTCTTATATTGCATAAGATGATTTATTTACCTCACAATATAATTGAATTATTACAAATTCTATTAATAGATGGCATATATCATATGATCTTAGACGACATATACAACCATAAGATAATATATTCTAGTAAGAGTTCATCACAACAAGATCTATAAAACTTCACTTTTTACTATAATTTTTTTAAAATAATAAATAACATTCAATAAATTAAAAAATGCATGAACTTATATACTCATATGAGTTGACTTTACAAATATGTATGTTTGATTTTTCTTAGTGTTTATATTCTTGACTACAGTCTCAAAAACAAGATTATTTGTATTTGTACCTTATTTTGAATTGTTTATGGCAATATTTTGTCAGATTTTATTAGGTTCTTATTAACACACTTAGGAATGACAAAAAATGAAAACTTATTGTTTCGGTCGGGTACATGATCGAGGTCAACAGTCTAAGTTGTGGTGAGTTGTATAAGGTTTGAATGTTGTCCGGAAGTGTAAGTGTTGGGTCAAATCGATCATCCAAACCACTCGGAGGATATCTACAAAAGACACTATGATGCCAAAGTCAATTCAATGTTGACAGTTAAGAATTAATGGCACAGTAAATGCAAATCACCTACCTTTTACCTCAAACCCTTATTTATAAGTTTTAATATTGGTTTAATGATGGTCCAATTATGGATAATCATACTTTATCTTTAAGTTGATCAACATTAAGGTTAATGTGGTTTGTCTAATGACCGACTAGTTTGTTTGGTGACCGGTCAGGTCCATTGATGACTCGCTAAATAATCCGAGATATGGCTGACCGTATGGTTTATGAGTAATCAGACGGTCAAACGGTATCGTTATCCTTAATAAATTTTTGTAGATATTGGATAAATATTTAATTATTCACTTGTCAAGGAGATGGTATCAGTATAGGTAATATGCTATCCATTAATAATTACTTGCAAAATTTTATTTGAATATTTTTTGAAAAATGTCAAGAAATCAAAAATAAAGTTATTAGTGAAAAAATATTAATAATTGAAAAATCATTTAGAATTTAACTTCATATATTTTTATTTTTTTATTTAGACCAATGAAATTAAAAGAATTTTTAATTTTTTTAATTTATATTTTAGTGTAATTTATTTATATTTACTTTTTAAAAAATAAAATTTATTTACATTAATATTTCAGTATGCAAATTTATTTAAATTTTACTTTAAAATTAATTTTGTTATCTAAATTCATATTTTAAAAAATTATTTTTGAATAATTTTATTTAAAACTAAAAAGTATATATCTATAAATATTTGTCAGTATCTAGATGTATCTACAGATATAAAAAAATTTAGAGGTAAAATTTTGCCTACTACACCGGCACTCCTCTTGGAGGCTTCTTGCTCCAGCAAACAAGGCTTGGCGTAGAGACCCCTACACTCGTTTGTTTCTATGTTGCATTGCACCGATTAAAGGGCTTCTTGTCCATAGACCTACGACATGGAAGATCGTTAGGCATGTGGGATGGTTACAAAGTTACAATAAAAACATTTTTACGATATTTACTGTTATGTTACCATGCTATACCTTTTATATTAAGTGGATTATAATTTATATACAAAGTTACTATAAAAATATTTTGATTTAAATTTTCGAATGGTCCTCGTGTTTGTAGAACAATCTCAAGTGAGTTATCTTATTAAAAACGGTCTCAATTTTATTCTAAATTTTAAAAGATTGTAACGAAAAAGACTTCATTGTTACGAATTTTCAAAATTTAAGATCCAACTGAGACTCTTTTCAATAAACAAATATAATAATCATCCGAGAGAGTTTAAATCAAATGTTTTTTTATAGTAGTGAAAGGTCACATATCATTTTATTTTCTTATAAAAAAACAAAAAATAAAATAAAATCAAACCACCTCAGATTTCATAACTGAACTTCTAAAAGATTCTATCCAAGGTTATGATTAAAATACATGAGCAACTTTTGTCCTGATTAATAATACACGTATAATAGGGTAATTCTTTGCACACTCATTCCACAAAATAACATGCAGAAATATCCATAGACCTTTTAGCACCTTATACCTTCATGTACATTATCAAGACCATCAATAAGCTTAAATAGATGATTTCATGGTCAAATTTGCCATTAATATTCACTATACTCATGCTAAGTTAGATTACAACATAGGTAACTACTTCTCACACAAATTGATGAGTGCGTGTGTAGGGACGACCTTAATTAATCTTAAACAAATAACATTCTTGTAAAATATAATTTACTTTGAATGTAAATGTTAGAAATCAGAAATTTACTTTCATGTTCTTTCATTTGTTAAATGAGTGCAAATATTAATTTTGTATTGAACATATCAAGCCCAAAAAAGTTAGAGGTGTGGAAGTAAGAAAAGTGAAGGAGAAAGGTAGGGATAACAGGTGTAATACTAGCATGGGAGGTGAGACTTAATAATCACTTATAAATTATTCCTCTCACTCATTTCAATGCACCAAAAACACAAGTTCAAATAAAAGATTTTTTATCGTAAAAATAGATTATAGAAATAGGGTAATAATAAACTAAGGTGGAAAACATTATTCTTTGATGGAATAAAGCATCATCTTCCTTTCTCATGTCAGATTCACTTCATTTGTTACTCAAGAGGAAGTAGGTTTCCGTTAACTTAGAATAATTTTGGAAGTAAAGTAGAGACAGGTAAACGGTTTGCACTAAGCAATATATGAAACACTATTTGTAGTCAATACTAAATGATGTAGCTTACATAGAGCATAATGCATAGTCATAGGAGTTGGTTTTTGAGTCAAGGTTTGGTGATCCGTGAGAATGGTCGGTCCCTCACACCAAATAAAACGACCACACATAATCCCTAGTCTTATGTTGCCACTTTCAAATGTCTTTTGACTTTGCACCTCACTCTTTCATCATCAAAATTTCTTAGCAAGAACCACGAATAATAATAATAATAACTTGATGTTTCTTTTGGACAATGTTGAATTTTTTATACTCAAGTGTCATGGGATCCGATGAACTATCAAATGATTCGCACTAGTAAGATAATAATCGCCCAATATAACCAAAACCCTATTCACATTCATCTCTTCAAATGCTTCTTTAGATATGATGAAATGAGGTTATAAACTTTCCGATCACATCGTTGCTTTTGGATCGATGAGTTGGAAATTGAACTTCTCCCAAAAGTTTATTATTACTTTAGTATACTTTACTTGTATTACTAATATATGCTAAAGGGAATATTAGGATGAAGAGTATTTTGTATTTTTATTTGAGTTAGGATATTAAAGAATTAATATATTAGTAATAATTCACCGATAACATAAATAAACTTTACTAAGTAAATTAGAAATTATTATATGGGGTTGTGTACCAAATTATCTTGAGGTGGAAAATGTGCTATTTGTGGGAGTCAAATTTTTACATTCGAGGATTGTGTATCAAAATATTGATGAACACCAAAGAAGATTTATCTAGATTTTTCTATACTCAAGTTAAGAAACTTAAAGAAATTATAAAATGAATCGTATTTTCCATAGATCATTATGCATTTATTAGCTTTTTAAAAAAAATTAGACTTCAACTAAGAAATTTGTTCCAATATTTTAATAATTTTACATTGTTTAAGAATAATTTAAATATATATATATATATATATATATATATATATATATATATTAAAGATTTAAAATTCCAAGTCTCAAATCAGACTGTTTCAAATGTGATAATTAATTTCAATAATGTTTTTTCAATGGACTTTAGGTTTAATAAAGAGTAAAAAGCAATTTCAATTTATGATAGGTTTAATAGAAAAAAAAATTAGAAAAATGAAATAAATGATAAATATGGTATAGGTAATGCTTAATTAAAGAAAAAAGGAAAAAATATATAATATTAGTTTTTTTTATTTCATGTAAAGAAAAATGTTAATTTCTTTTAATATATGATCTTTAGAAACTCAACTGAAGAGAAATTATAAAGGGCATAGAAAGAAGGAATAGTTTTGATGATCCTAAAATTTAGCCAGTTTTGAGTGTGAAAGGGATGCACAGTACACAGAACACAATGGTGGCTGAAGGCATGCATGTTGCAGAGAGAGAGAGAGTGTTGAAATGAATGTTGTGTGGTGGTGGTCCACGGTGGGTATGGTAGGTGTGCCCTCACCTGCTCTCAACACTTTCCAATGCCACTCAGACTATCACCTCCATTCATAAAACAAATCACAATAAAAAACCTTTCTCTTTTATGCATAATACTATAAACAACAATCAACCATCTATTTTTATACAGTATAACGATACTTTAACAATATTTTTTTTTACAACATTTTAATATTATCTACATGTCATTCTATGATTGGTCCAAAATTACTCTACAATCAATAATAATAATCATAAACACCAACATGGACCAATCATAGAATAACACGTAGATGATGTTAAAATATTGTCAAAAAAATGTTGTCAAAGTATTATTATCCTTTTATATATTGCTTTCGAATAAAAAATAAATAACCTTTTATACAAGACTTATTTAATTTATATAAATAAATTATCAGTTTCAAACTTCTAAAATATATTTTATTAATGATTATATAATTTATCAAGATAAATTAGGAAATTATTCTAATCATTTGTTCCTAAGGTACCATTTTAGTTTACTAGAGATTTTTTTTTCTAAAAACTGATAAAAGTTAAATTATATTTTATGTTGAGTATATACATTAGAATTTTAATTAGTTAATATTTTAAAATCTTGTCATTTTTTCAAGTTTTTTTCTCCAAAATTTTCTCTCGTTTTTCCAAGTTGATTCTCGTCATTTTTATGTATTAGATAATGAGTGGAAAAGAAAATCGACTAAAATTTTATTAGAATAAGTTTTTTTTCTTCTTAATCTGAATTGTCTGAAATTTCTCTTTCTTGCTTTGGTTGTATTTAGAGTATTTTATTATACAGGTAATATTAAAATCAAATAGACGAATCTTTATTATACTACGTCCATAATGTAACGATAGTAATTAACAAATACTATATCATTAATTTTATTATGACATGATTAATAATTAATAATAGACAATAAGGAGTGTGGATATACACACATGTACGATCTCCAATAATATTTTCAAGATTTAAAATATATATATATATATATATATATATATATATATATATATTTGTTTATTTATTTATTTATGCATAACTTTACCTATTATTCCTAAACTTTGTAATCTTACTACTATTCCCTTTCATTATTTATATGATTTTTTATTTACATATTGTATATATCAGTATTGTATATATCAGTACATGTGATACTACAATACAACAAATAAAGACATAAACATAGGTAAGTTAGTACAAGTTAAAAGAATATTATACAAAAAATTATAATCATCAACTCAACATTAATAATTCACATTTAGAATTAAATGTCTATTACATAACACAATTGTCTTCGTTCGATCATAACATCAAGAATTAAATATTTATCACACAATATAATTGTTTTCGTTCAATTATAACATAAATAGTTGATTATACTTTCAAAGATTCGATAACTTACTCTTGTCTCTCAAAAGTTATATCTATAGATTTATATACCAAAACCCAAAATTCATCTCGAGTATGACTAGGAAAAATTTCTTATATTTGCGAGTTTCCATCTTTTTTCATATTCTAGATTATAAGAATTTTCTTCAACTTTCACTACAAATATCTTCCTCTACACATATTTGTCTAATTTAACTAAATCATATTTTTACTGTCGTTTGACACTCTTCTGTCTCTCTCAAAATCTCCACTTCCTTGTTCCCAACAGCAAGGACAGGTAGGTTGAGGCTGCTTACCTTCCTTTTGTCAGAATCCTTTGCCTGTCCTTTGTATCACCAAACCCTGACAAAAAGCCACACATTCAAACGATAAATCGCACACACAACCTTCGACAACATTGCTCCCGTTCTTCAACCCAAATCTCTCTCTCTCTCTCTCTGCTCAAATGAAAACCATTATGGCAGCCAAATTTCCTCATGACTCTTCCTTCTCCTTCTCAAGGAGATATTTCCATTGGAAGAAGAAAGCATTGGACGAAGAAGATGATGATAACGAGGAAGAAATACTCAACTTCTCAACTTCATCCTCACACTTCCTAGACGAGAAACAACAAGATTACAACCACCCACTTCAAATGTCATCACAACATGCTACAGTGACCACCGAACACAAGAAAAAACCCAACCTTTCCAAGTTGAAGTCAGCCCTCACAGTCTTCACCAAGCGTACCCAGCAGGGTACGCGCGTGGTGGGAACGCTCTTTGGGCACCGGCGCGGCCACGTGCACTTCGCCATCCAAGAAGACCCGAAGGCGGGACCCGCGTTCCTGATCCAACTGGCGACACCGACAAGTGTGTTGGTCCGTGAAATGGCGTCGGGGCTGGTGAGAATCGCGTTGGAGTGCGAGAAAAAGAAGAGCGAAAAGAGTAACAGGTTGCTGGAGGAAGGTGTGTGGAGGACGTACTGCAACGGGAGGAAGTGCGGGTACGCGAGCAGACGCGAGTGTGGGCCTGAGGAGTGGAAGATACTGAAGGCGGTGGAGCCCATATCGATGGGAGCAGGGGTTTTGCCGTTGGAGGGTTGTGAAGAAGGTGAGGTTATGTACATGAGAGCAAGCTATGAGAGGGTGGTCGGTTCAAGAGATTCTGAGGCTTTCTACATGATGAACCCTGATGGTGTTGGCGGTCCTGAACTCAGCATTTACTTTATCAGAGTTTAACACTAAACTTCATATTCATACAAATTGTTTATGTTGTTTTTTATCATCACCATGATTACGATGAACATGACTGTCTTTGGCTTTGTTCTGTATCAAGTTCTTGATAAGTATAAACTTTGCTAATCATGAAATGTATTCTATTTATAGTAGTTTAATGGATTCTTATAGATGGAATTGAGGTCTCTTAATCTTTCTCTTAGCTTTAACTCTTGGTTAATCAATTCTTATCTTGTTTTAGTAGGTTGATTTTACAATGTTGTTTTTTATGGACAATATTATCTAGTGTTATATAATTTTGAAGGTAATCTTTTACTCTCTTTTTTGTTTTTCTTAAATTTAAAATTTTCACTACCTTCGATATTAATTCAATGTTAATTATATATTAATTTTGATATTTTTCATAAATATATTTTTAATTTTAATTACATATCGATATTAATTTTTTTAATAAACACACTTAGACTGTGTTTAATTTCTTTTTATAAGAAGCTCATTTGAAAATTATGGTAGGGGCCATTAAATCTTCGGATTTGTTTGTTGCAATTTTGTTGTATGTACGTTCGTTATAAATGCATAGTTTTGGTTACTCGTTGAGTGCATGTAGTGAACCTTATCCAGGTTGTGTACTAACAGAGCTTGTGTCTACATCATTGTACCTCTTTAGATAAAATGAATTTAAAAATAAGTGTGTATTTTGGAAAGATATGAAAAATAATTATTTTGATAAATTAGTGTTTGTTATAAATGTTTATAATAAAATTAGCTTTTTGTTTAGGTAAGTTTGTTTAAAAATATGAGATTGGTAATTCTGATGCAAAAAAATCTGTTTTTATCCAAGAAAACATGCTTACTCAATGATGGATGGTATTTAAGTCTTTTTCTATTAATATGCGGGTGCAGTTAGTAACTGTGTCGTGCATAAAGTAATAGTTACTGGAATTTCATAACACACATACATTGAGGGAAGGAAAACTGAAGGTTAGATTAGAAATGAAGCCTCGGATTTATGCATGATAGGAGCCCATGTTGTTAAAAGAGCTTTCCTTTTTCTTTTGCATACTGAAATCCTAGAGTTTCTCTTCATGTACTACCTTAATTTCTTCTCCTACCTTTGCAATATAAAAAAAAAACTATATATTTGGCATAAGATTTTCAAATTACTATCATTCAAATATATTTTGAATTACATAATTTAAAATAATTATATTTTAAATTAAATAATATGAAATAGTATTTCAAAGTATATAATTTAAAATTATATATTTTATTTTAAATTATCAAATTCATAATATTATTTCAGATCATGTAATTAACAATCACATTTTGGATTTCGTAATTTTATTGTAGATTATAAAATTTAGAATTATATTGCGAATTATGTAAACATTTTGAGTTATATATTCAAAATATATTTTAGATATATAATGATAAAGACTTTGGATTTTATATATATATATATATATATATATATATATATATATATATATATATATATATATATATATATATATATATATATATATATATATATATATATTGATAAGAGAAGAAATATTGAGGAAGAAATATGAAAACTTGTGTAAAAAATTAACTTTTACCAGTTTGGCTGAGCAACTCAATTCTCAGTTTTTTTTATCCTTACTTACACCTTATTGTTCGGAGGAATTAGCCTCTTAGTGTCATTCATGAACCAATCTTAGTATCATTCATGAACCGATGAATGTATGCTACGAGACTTTTTAAGTTAGGAATTAGAATCTCTTTAATAATCTTTTTCCTTCCCGGCCAATTTGTTCCTCAGTCTGTGGAACATGTCCTCATCAATCTCCATCTTGGTAGCATGTTGGGCCATGTAGCTTGCAAGCACTACAAAATTTTCATATTAGCTAAAAATGTTCAAGTTACCAATTGTTTTATATGTACCACACATGTTAGTAACTGACTTAGGAGACAAGTAAACTTTAACGATGTTTTTGACAGGTAGCTTATAAAGGAGTTGTTTAAAGATCCTAATAATCCTCTGATCTTTCTAAAAAATTATGTCATTCGACAATTCCTTATATCTAAGAGGGCTATTCGTCCAATGGAAGAGAAATTTTGTATTATCATTTTCATCATAAAAATGCATTCGACGAGCCAAGTTCACTACTACCCTAAAGAACCTATTATTGAACCTCTTAAAAATATTAGGAATAGACACCCAACAAACATGTACTCGACCTATTCACCAAAGATAGCCATGTGAATAATACTACACAACAAAGAGTGAGTGAAACTCAGTCGAGATTACAATAACAGGTGGTTATTGGGTGGACAAGGACAATCAGGAGTGGGTTAAACTCAGCTAGGCAGTGTACTAGTGGATACTAGGATTGTCTAAGGATACCAAGAGTGGTGAATAATACTATACAACCAGGAGTGGGTGAAACTCAGTCGAGGTCACAATAACAGGTGGTTACTGGATAGAAAGGGATAACTAGGAGTGGGTTAAACTCAACTATGCAGCGTATCAGTGGATACCAAGATCGTCTAAGGATACTAGAAGTGGTGAATAATACTACACAATCAGGAGTGAGTTAAACTCAATCAAGGTCACAGTAACGAGTGATTACTATTGGACAACGCCAACAAGGAGTGGGTTAAACTAAACTAGATGGTGTGTCAGGCAGACACCAGGAGCGTCTAGGGATACCATGAGTGGTGAAAAATACTGCACAACCAAGAGTGGGTGAAATTCAACTAGTCAGAGTAACAATGATTACTTAGTGTGACTAGGGATACCAAAAGTGGTTAGAATACTTAAATATACTTAATTGAATATTTAATGAAACCGTCTAAGTTAACTTAGAGGAGAAATGGACATAGCTCTAACGAGTGAACCAGTATAAAAATTGTTTGTCTAGCTTATCTCATAAACGATTAGTTCTTAAAGAAAACAATTTCCTGACTCACATGTCTTCAACAAGTGTCACCATCCCTAGAGAGTTACTTCTTACTAAACTCCTTAAGAATGAGTTTAGGTTGGTGTTATAAACGAACTTAACAGAACAACATTACCAACCCACAAGTATAGTTAATAGCACGATCAGATTTATAGTCGTAAAAGGAGTTAAAAAATACTATTCAACGCCCCCACCCTCCTCCCCTTCTAGTGTTTTCCCGCAACTTCATGAAGGAGACTGTGTGCATGTGTATTATATTCGACACAATGCACAAAATTTCACTTGAAGATTTAAGAATACAACTTTGAAAAGGGACCTTTTGAACTTGGGTAACTACTTAAATTTATAAATTTTTAATCAATTATTTGTCGTGTTCATTATTCTTTGTCAAACTTAATCATTAATATTTTGTTAATTATATTTGTAGGATACACAATGACTAAGCCACGATGTAACTATTATTACAATATCATTAAGGAAGCTAATCCAGAAGCAACAACTTGGATTAACCAAATTCCAATACAATAGTTCACACTTGCGTATGATGAAGGCAAAAGACGGGGTCACCTAATAACAAATCTAGCTGAAGCAATCAATCCAATCTTAAAGAAGACAAGAAATTTAACAATCTTTTCCACAGTATTAGCCATATACATCATATGCAACACGTTTTTCACAGAAAGAGGGAAGCAAATAAGTGCAATGATAAGTGTTGGTCATGTGTATTATAAAAATTCCACCAAGGTCCTATAGGATGCTGATTCAAAATCAAACACCCACAGGGTGCTTGAATTTGATAGAAATACAACAAGATTCAGAATGAGGAGATGTTAAACCCAAGATAAATAGGTTCTGCGGGAAAATTTGTTGTCAAGTTGGATGAACGGTGGTGTGAATGTGGCATGTTTAAAAAATTTCATCTATCATGTTCAAATGTCTTAGTAACTTGCAAAGATGCTCATCACGACTTCGACATGTACATTAGTTCCCACTATAGGTTGGATGTCGTCATCAAAGTGTATGTATGATCATATGTTTGGCAAGCTAAGACATAAAAAATATTGGCCACCATACCAAAGCCAAATTTGGCCTCATCCAGCCATAAGAAGGAACGAAAAGGGTCGACCAAAATCATCTACAATCAGGATTGAGATGGACATAAGAAAAGAGGACACCTACGAAAATGTTAATATTGTCAAATCTCATACCACACAAGAAATCATTGTCCTCATAATCCTGACATTAGACGATCCACACATTCCACCATTAACTTTAATTATTCAACCTTTATTTTATCTTTCATTTACTCAATAAAACTTCTATTCGCTTATACCTTTTCAATTTAATTAAGTTTCTCTAAATAACTTGATAACAAAATTTCATAAAAATATTTTAATATTCAAATGTTTAGTTCACTTTAACTAAATAATTCATCTTTATGTACAAAACAATGTCTCATACAATCCATAAAAAATAAATCAATTAAATTATTAAATCATATGGTTTTACAGTTTCTACTTTTATTATCTAAACAAATTACAAAATTTAAAAAGTGTGAGTATAATGTTTTATCCATATTTTATTGTTTAATAATTTAGAAACAAATAAAAACACATTTAGGTGTAATTATAACAGAAAAAAAATACATTTAGGTATAATTACAAACCAATTATAAAAGAAAAAAAAAGGAAAACAATGTTTATTTAAAAAATAATTATAATTGAATAATTTTTTTCTTTTATAATAAATTCTAACTAAATCAATTGTACCTTCATTTTTAATTTATAATTTTTAATAACCTATACATTAAAATTAGTTTCGCTAGTTTTAAATAAAACTAGAAATCAATACATTAAACTACACTTAAATGTTTTGTATTTCTTAATTAATTTATTTTTCATCTCATTTTGTTTAATATTTAAAATAATTAATTATACATTCTAAAAACTATATTATATATAATTAATTTAATAAACACTTAAATCTTTTTAAATTTATAATTTAATAATACAGAAATCTTAACTAAATATTATAGTTTTATATATAATTTCTCTTTTTAGTCTTTTCCTTTTTTTTATAAAATAAATGAAAAAACTAATTAATAAATCGAGCTACAGTAAAAGTGTGGTATGGTAGTAAATATCTGGTACTGCTGAAAAAAAAAATCTGCACATTCCTATACATGTGACAACAATCTTTTCTATGTACAGTGTGTAATTGAGAGTAACTAAGAGCAAAAATATTTGAGAGCCTTTAAGGATCTGGTTTCTGGGGACTTGAAACCAAAAAGTCCAGAAGAAAAGGATCATAGAAGAAAAAGTGGAAAAAATTGAAGAAAATGAAGGAAGTCCTATGTATATATATATATATGTATGTAGTTAAGTATTAGGTGTTGAATCGAGCACTGAGTTGTGCCTCTTTGAAGGAGCTGAAGGAGGTACTGGTCCTTTGGGGAAGAAGTTGAAAACCATGGTGTGGTATGGAAGATGACCTTGTTGATTTGTATGGTCTCTTTGATTAAGCTTCATGGTTTGGCCTGCTCTTACTGCATCGGAAGAACCAAGAAGTAGGAAGTAGAGAAAGAGAAGAAGAAGAAGAAGAGATAGGGTTTTGCATGGAAGATGCAAGGCCATGTTTGGTTGGTTGGAGGTGTTTGATCGAAGAGAAGGAGAGTTTTGAGAGAAGTTGAATTTTGAAGTTGGTAGGAAGAAGGGGTTTTTATATCTGTTTGTGGTTGCATGGGGAACATGGAAATAGTTAGGCAAATGGAACGGTGAAGAGTGGAATTTTTTAACAGGAGAAGTGAGCTACACGCTATTGCATGTCAACGCAACCTTCATCAAAAAATAATGCTTTTTATAACACTATTTTCCGCCGGCTACGCTTGATATTGGACTTACAATACCAATTTTTCACACTTGGCTGCACGCAAATTTCTTATGTTTAGCTCCACCAAATTTCTTTTATGTGTTGCAATGATTTTTTGAGATCACCTTGTAAGAAAAGTCATCATGAGTTAAATTTTAGTTAATTCATGCTAATCAAGAGTGTTTATGAATGTTGATTAGAAGTTTAGAACTATAGAACGTAACTTGATGAATTTTGTTCTTATCTAATTGTATGGTGTGCGCATGGTTGAAGTTTTTTTTTCTCTCTCTCTTCTTTCCTTTTGGTATTGTGATGAGATCTTAAATCTAGTTTCACACGGAGGAAATTTTGGATTTTAGTACGGCAAGTATGGCTTTATAAAAGGTAGGGTGTGATGAATTTGTTTGAAGAGTGCAATATAATTTGATCCCACTGTGTGAAAAAATAATAATGGATAAAATGGGTGTAATAATGGAACAAAGCCAAATCTGTAGAAGCCTATCTCCGTTTGCAACTCAATGGGTGCAAAAATCTCCTCTTTTGGTATGATGGAAAAAGCCTTTTCATGAGTGAATGCCATTAATTATTGGCATTTTTGTTGTGGGCGAAAAGGAAAGAACTCAAAAAGAAAAATGTACTTTACAATGCTGTGTGTTGGCTGTTCATGATTTGCCAATTTCTCACTATAGTTATGGCTTCATTATTGGGGGTATTTGTTTGTTGGAGAAATTAAATCAGTAAGGTGTTATTTGGAGTTTCGAATTTTTTTGTTATGCTTTTATTTTTAAAAATGTTTCGAAGAGTAAAAGAAAAATATTTAAACTATTTTTAGATTATGTGAAATTAGTGAGAATACAGAAAAATAATAATAAATATTTATTGAGAATACAGAAATGGAAGATTTAAGGTCAATTTGGTTTATTTGTTGAATATGACTCCAATTATTTTTCTGGGTATCTTTGCGTGAGACGCTCTTATAAGGAAAGACGCAATTTTTGGGGTCCACTATTATTGTGCATTAGTCTTCTTGACACTGATATTATAAATATTAATATCAGAATCTAACTCTATAATGTTTCAATCTATAATTATCTTATGACATTCTTCAAGTGCGCGATAAAAAGGTAGCTTTAAAAACTATCACTTTTTATAAAACTCTTTTAAATATTTATTCACACATTATTTATCTAACCATAGTTAAAGAAATTAATTAAAGGTATAAAGAGAAACAAGAGTTTCTATTATCTCTAACTACCATTATTTCATTCTTATTTTATTTTTTCTAAGTATAAATAAAAATATTTTTTAATTTTAATACATTATATATATTTGACATCTTCAAAATTTAAGTACATTTACAAAATCATATTTATAGTCTCAAAGTATTTGCTAAAAATCTATGATTGTAGATAAGCAATCGTAATCTCAAACAAATTCAAGACTACGTCTTTTATGTATTATTGTCTTGAAATGGCAATAATTCAAACATTAAAATACACATTATTTGTATTCGTAGCTACTTAGAATTAGGTAAGTGTCTACATTCGCGGGACCAGAAATTTTATTTTGGATGCCGAGGATTGGTTTTTCTTTTGTTTAAAATTTGGTCAAATAAAACATATTCGTTAAACAGAAATCATCAGAATTTAAATGATGTTTCAACTATGTGGGTTTGTGTGTGATCTCACTCACCAGAAAATGAACTACTTTTGTTTTTTCTCTTCCCCATTTTATTTAAGTACAAGTAACCTAACTTGAATTTTAATTCCATACTCAAGTACGGATATTCATGTACAACTTTGACTATTAATCAGTGTTACTGTTGTGCAATTTAGCCTTAATATTATTAAAATTTAAAAGTGTGTAAATAATTAATGGAGTTAAAATTCATTTAGCAGCATATTAATTATGAGTGTAAAGAAAGAATGAGAAATGACGAACGTCATTGATGGCACGGATTTTGAACGAAGGGGATGCGTGTGACGGCACTTTAATGGGTTGGTAAGCAATTCCTGAGAAAGAAAAAGATATTCTATGTGTCAAATCTCAAAGTGTCTATTGCTAGAGTTTCATGAAAGCAACTATCCCAATCTGATTATTTGGTTGGATATTTAATTTCTTTTTAATTAAACTTAATAAAATTGAATTACTCTCAGCTCATGTTTTCTTTTATTGAATCCATCAACTAAACCTAAGTTTTCCATTATATAAAATATTTTGAATATTTTTAGGCTTAATATCCTATTTTGTTCCCAGTTTCGCTCGACAATGTCAAATTAGTTTATCCTTTAAAACGTGCATCAATTACGTCCTTACTTAATAAAATTTATATCAATAAAATCCCTTCCGTTCCGTACAAACGACGTTAATAGAAGAGAGAGAAAAATAATTAACGCCGTTTGTACGGATTTAACGGAAGGGATCTCATTGATATAAATTTTATTAAGTAAGGACCTAATTGACGCACTTTTTAAAGGATGGACTAATTTGACATTGTCGAGCGAAACTGGAGACAAAATAGGGTATTAAGCCAATATTTTTATAAGTTAAAGATTATATAAATTACAATTATTAACTTCTTTTAACTTTGTAATAGATATTTAAAAATCATCAATTGAGTCGTGATTTTCACTATTGGGGCTTACCACTTGGGTGAGTCATAGGATGATTATGTGCTTTGATGAGTCAATTGGATAGTATTTGAGCAAACATTCCTAGTAATAGGACACATATTATATGGACTGTTTCATGTTCTACTATTTCATATGTTCAAACAAAGGAATAGAAATCAATTCTAGATGTGAACTTCCATTATAACTTACAATAACTCTAAAAACTGTTATACTGTATAACTCATTCCTAACATTGTGTAGACATTTGATAAACTTCTACTCATATATTTAGAAATGGAAGGAAGCATATATTAAATTTCATTCTATCAATATATAAATAATATAAAAAACTGCTACTATTACAAATATTTTTTTAATAAAAACTCATGTTTATTATGTGATATATAGTTTGCACTTATTTCACTGTGCAAGCATGTGTTGATTTTGGTGGTTAATATATTGAAGAAGTTTTGTTGAATAATTTAGAGGATACATACGATGTGGTCAAGAAGTTATATCAATCGTTGTAACGTGCAATTTGCTCTCTAGGAGCTTGGGTTGGGTGGGAAATAGTCACATAAGAGAGAGTTCAAATAAGGGGTTTTCAAACATCTGCAACTTCTACTTTAGCTACTTTTTCTAACATTTCACATGACAAAAACCTCAAATGCTTTGCCTCTACCCTTCTAATTTCTTATCACTACTCATAAACTTACACGTTTACATTTTCAAATTCTGTATCTTTTATATGTTAACTTTTTAACATAACACACATCACAACATGCAAATCGTCATATATTGAACTATTTTCGTACGTAAATTGTGTAGTGATGTTTAGAATGTCACTTTCGACATATATGTTAGACCGTCTTTATTAGTTTGCAAATTAATAATGTTCGTATAAATTTTGTAGAGCAAGGAGAAAATTTAACAAAGTTTTCACACTTGAAAATAATACTTGTTTATTTAATTGTTCTTTGAAAGCTCTTTATATAGACTTTTGAAGAAGTGATCCTATTAATATCTTTTTATTATTCTATTGTTTGTCAAGCTTTGACATAGAGAAATATTAAATGTGTTACCTGTAACATAAATTTCTCTTTTTTGCTTTATAAAAACATATATATCGTATTAGGTGGATTGCTAAGTCACGTTGACATATGTTTATGTTAGATGAAGTTTGCATACATTTGAGCTTTCAACTCAAATCCTAAGATATTTCCTTATTCACAATCTTAAGCTTTATGAATATTTTTTAGATTATTTAAAGTCTTGACATCTACTTATTCTCTTATTGATCAACATTTACTTAACAAAAAAAATTACAAATAAAACATTTTAACCATATTTAGAAAAGAGGCTATGTATTAAGTTATGTGCACTTGTACATTATCTTTTCAATTCTTTTTTAATTCTTTTGGTAGCACTCCCACATTATAAAAATTAACAATCTACTATACAGTATTATAATGCAAAGTTATATGATTTTTTTTCCGGCATAAAAATATGAAATCTGACTTGAAATCTTTGTTATAATCCTAAGTGTTATATTTTTTTCGTATCAATTAATTAGTTATATTAATATTAACTTATGTTTCAAATTTCAAATGTAATTAGAGTTATGGGTAGCCCAGAACACAACAAATTAAAATACTGTATCCAAAGGTTGGAATTCATTAATCTCTAAGGTATATTAATAGATCTTCAATTTATTAATTTTCAGGTTTGATAAAATTGTAAAAACAAATATATATTTTTTAAGAAAAAAGCTACATTTGATGTCGGTTTTAACCATAACAAATGTTCATTGACGTCAACCCTTACCATATCTTACGTCAATTACCCCCATTTTCAGTGCAAAATTTCATGCTCAGCGGTTTCTCCCTCTCGTTGAACGCTAAAGCGTTCGTAATGCTC